>NC_086445.1:443525162-443722662 GCF_028390025.1 Pseudophryne corroboree
ATATATATATATATACATACATACATACATACATACATACATACATATAGAAGTAGTCCCATGGGTGAGTTTGTATACGGACAAGAGTCCTACTCTCACCAAAAAGGCCAAAAAAATGGTGGCCTATGGTAAACACGGATGGGGATTTACCATTATTACAACAAGCTAGATTATTGCCCAGTTACACCAGAGGCAGGAACTTGAAAGACCGATTAGTTAAGTTGGACATCACGGGAATGGACAAAAAACACACATCGCACTTCCTAAGCAGGAAGAATGGCTGCTATAGATGTTTGGGATGTGTGACCTGCAGAGCCTTATCAGTGGGCAATACATTTTGTCATCCCCATACAGGAAAGCGTTTTGAGATAAAACACCCAGTAACATGCAGTACTACTTTTGTCGTATATATGCTAACCTGCCCTTGCGGGTTGGCGTATATTGGCAAAACACAGCGCCAATTTAAAGAGCGTATGGCGCAGCACAGGACAGCAATTAGGCATGCGTTGGAGTCTGGCAGCAGCGATCAGCCTGTTGCTAGACATTGCTTTGAGGCAAGACATAGCATAGCCAGTATGAGATCAATTATTATTGATCATGTCCCCTTGAGAATTCGGGGGGGGTAATCGGGCTAAAATATTACTGCAAACAGAATGCAGGTGGATCAGTGCCCTAGATACAATAGCACCTCGAGGGTTAAATGAGAGCCTAGGGTTACAATGCTTTTTGTAAATTATATGGCTGTAACATTAATGATCCATTGATCCGTTTACAGTGGGAATCAGCATGATGGTGAGCAGTATATTATGTTTAAATAGATGACAATATTAATTGTGTACACTGTATAAACGTTGAAGGATCAGTGCTGTGATGTCAGTTTGTTTACGTGATTGCAGGCATGGATTGTTTATGCGTTGTTTAGCAACCGAGCAGCGTGTGCTGTGTGCGCCGGGGGGCGCGGCCGGATGACGTCACGGGTCCCGTCGGGCAGAAGGTGGATACATGAGCGGGTTATCCCCGAAACGTAGGATCTAATAAAGGACCGTTTTACCTATTTATAAGAAGCCTGGTGAGTGCCGCTTATTTGCCAATACCATACATACACATATATTTATATATATATATATATATATATGTACATACATATACATATATATATATATATATATACACATACATACATACATACACACATACTGTATATATTATATATATACCGAGAACCTAAACTTTAACTATAGCCACACTTACTTTCTTAGGACAGCTGTCACTCAGCTGTCCTGTGTGCAGCGCCGGTGGGGAGCCGAGACAGGCAGCGGGGAGCCGGGACAGCCAGTGTTGCGGGGATCTCAGCGGCGCCAGTGTTGTAGGAGTCTGAGAGCTAGCTGAGAATGGGTGCTGGGCTGGCTGCTGCTGCTGCTGCTGCTGCTGCTGCTGCTGCTGCTGCTGCCACCACGGAGTCCACGCGCGGCTGTCCTCCCTCCTCCTTCCCTGCAGCCTGCGCGCCCAGCGGCAGCCAATGACTGAGCCGCAGGCTGCTGCTCTTCACGTTATTGGACAGCTGAGCCGTCGCTCAGCTGTCCTTCCATCACAGGCAGTGAAGTCACTGCCGCTGCGTGTGGCGCCGGCTCCCGGGAGTGTAGCACAATACGGCAGATCGGATCTCTGTTCCGATCTGCAGCGGCGACAGGGGGCCCTTTGAAAAAAGGGGGCCCGGGGTACTTATCTCCGGGACCTCCGTCTTAATCCGGCTCTGCCCAGCCTAAGTGCACTTATCACTGCAAGATAAAGTTGCTTGTTCTGCTAAATAGAATTTTCACGTTTTACTTTCAATTCAAGGAAGAAACAAAAACAAAACAGAAAAAAACAACACAAGTTATATCAGAGGTTTATAGTGAAAAACATTGCACCAAAACTCAGATCTACAGTATGTAATCCACCTTCTGTCACTCGGTATAACTATCAATAATCATGTCTGAGGGCCAAATTCAGTAAGAATTCTTAAAGTGCAAAAACGCAAATCAGCCGATGAAAGGCAGACTGCGCATGCGCTGTGGACGCATTGTGTGAAGACCAAAGTGCGATCGCACTGCAATCGCAGGCCCTGTAAAAATGCGACCAAAAAGTGATTGACAGGAAGTGATCGTTTAAGGGAGGCAACATGGCGTATGTGGGGAGTGGTTGGGAAAATGCAGTCGTGTCATGGGCATTTCCAGTGCGTGCTTCCAACATCAGCTGCAAAGAAAAACATGGCATCCGGTGCGGCTGCAGTTGCATTATTTTGAATAGGCATGTGTCAACTGCAATTGTCGATGGTGCTCAATTTCTGCGTATGCATCGCAGTTATGCGACTGCATACACAAATTTGTGAATACAGCTGTGGGCGTCTTTTTCCTTTCTGGGCGGCTCTTCACATGCGATTTGTAGCAGTAGCAGTTTTGAGACAATCGCTATTTCAGTCACAGTAGCAATCCTTACTGAATTAGGCCCTGAGATGCAATTTGTTCACACAAGTAACAACAAACACAAACAATATTTTAAGAAGATTGTGGAGTGACGAATACTATTACACTAGCAAAAGTGTTATATAGAAACGGGTCTCAGTGTTATATGCAAAACTGAAAGACATACTCTGTCAGTATACAGTGGGCCCAATTCATGTTCGGAAGTATAGCAAAAAAGAAAGCCACGGGTAGCAATTACCGGACTTTCATACTTATTTCAGAATTAAGCGCAGCGTTTACATCATAACTCCATCCACAGCTGCCAATAGTGTCCTGGGCACTTAGGATTTGTATGTTTGTCACAGTGGAGTTGGTTTAATGTTGCAGATTAAGCAAACAAATATTCAGTATAAACCTATGTGGTGGGAAGCAAGGCGCAGCTTAGCCGCAAAGTCTGTTGATGTTAGGTTCCTGGTGCTCAGAACAAGGGAGATGTTATGAAGCGAGTCCAGAGCACCAGGACGTAATGCTGGGAAAGGGGAATGGAAAGGGAATAGCCCCTGGCGCCCTATCTCCGTTGTCTCACCCGTGCTGTCAGTACACTCTTGCGAGACTATGGTTGCTTGAGCCCATGGCAGCCGCGTTTGAAGGGCGGATTACGTCTGCCCAACTTCGATGCCCCCTCAGGTCTTAATGAGAGACAAAGAGTGAACCGAGACAGGGTGATAACAAGGGGCCCTCTGACTAAACAACAAGGCCAGGGGCTACTAACAAACCTAAAACCAAAGTATGTGCGGCTTGCCGCCAAAGGAAAAGAACAACAAAGGAAATGCTGACCACACGCCGACACAATACTTTTGTGTACCGGCGGTGACAGCATAAGCAGAACCCTCTGCAAAACACCAGTGACAGAAATAATAAGGGAATACAGCAGCCTAGGCCGACGGACGCGGCCGTGCCGCTACTCACGGAACCGGTACGAATACTGGCAAACGGACAGGAACTCCCAATGCTGCTGACACAGACTCTCAGAACTGGAGGACAGGCAGAATCCCAAACGACAGACCGGTGGACACCAAGAAGCCAGAAACTTGCACAGGCAACGGTACTGGACCTCAGGACAGGAACGCCTCACGGCAGGACACGGGATCAGACATAGGAATCGACACAGGAAGCTCAGGAACTAGCAGGAACCAAGCTTAGAACTCAAGCAGACTGCAAACCAAGGAATATCACCAGCATCTGTGAATTGCAAACAGCCAGCATATAACAGAGAGGCCTAATTAATAATCCCATGCAGCTGCCTTGTTGCATGATTCCAAACTGACCAGATGCAATTAGCAGCCAGGTGAGGCTGAACACAAGGGAACAAGCTGCAATTACACAGACTCACCAGCGGCAGCAGACAAGAGTATTCTAAAACAGAGCAACGGTAAATCCTGGCATGCAAGACAACTTAATAAACATAAAATACAGAACAAAATTGCAAAACAGGAATGAGCCACAGCCGTGGCTCATAACAGTTGAGCACCAAGCACAGCTATTTGGCGCAATCTAAGGATCTGAGGATAGGTATAAGTGGGCACATCTGTGGGTGACTAGAGAGTTTCAATTGTCCACATTCAGGTGCTTGACCTAAGCTGCATGAGAGGGCAGTTAGGCCAAACCATAGCGTTGGAAGGCCGGCTTTCGCTTCCCATGACAGGAGCACAATTACTGCGCTTGGCTAATAGACGTGGTCATTAGCAAATGCCATTTTCTTCCAGCCCACAAGGCAATCTGTCCAATGCCAACAGGATTCCAGACAGGATTTGTGTTTTGAGATGACACAAATATCGGTGACCTTTGGGTGGTAATTATTAATTACCCGACAAACTCACCCTGTATAGGGACTGCTTTCCTCTCAGACTGCAGAACCTGCAGAAGGAATTGCTGTTAAATACATTCCTTTAAAAGAAAACTGTCTATATCTGCCTAGGAACCTGGAAAATAAGCGGAGAAAAGTGATAGTAACGGACTTCCGGTTAGCATAGTAACATAGTTTCTGAGGTTGAAAAAAAGTCAATTTGTCCATTGAGTTCAAACTGTTAGTGATCTCCTACACTGTAATAATTTTAAGACTAATTTTAACTGTGGTGAATATTTAGCCGTTGGTTATGTCTATTCCTCTATTTTCTTTTCTATTACTATAGTGCATGATTTACCGACCATAACCCTGTATATCCTTATCCATTAGAAATGTTTCTTGCCCATTCTTAAAAGTAAAGACCGAGTCCGCCATTACTACGCTCTTATTTGTAGAACTACAAGCACCAGCAAGCCATGGCATCCAAGGGCCCACTGGATGACACCCCTATGATAATGCCCTTAAATGTTTTACTCTTGAATATTCAGTATATGATACATTTCTCTAATTGGTACTCCCAGGTGGAATATATACGGTACATGGGAAAGAATAAATACGTACCTAGTGTAAAAAAGTTTTTAAAATCACAAAACACTTTAATGAGTAATTTAAAAGAATCTATATACATAAAAATAGTGGCAAAGGTGGCAAGCACCAGCCACCTACTAGAAGAAGAAGAAATCAATGCATATCAGTGTACAGTATCACAAAACCACTGGAGTAAAAGAACGTCCCCAGGTATTGTTTACCCCTGATATCTGTGAGGCAGATGGAAAGTTATTTGTCCATCTCTGTCCCTCTTATGTACAGACCACCGGATCACCACCGAAGCATTTTTGCTACCAAACTGTGAGGGTAATTCAGACCTGATCGCTAGGCAGCGATTTTTGCTGCCCTGTGATCAGATAGTCGCCGCCTACAGGGGAAGGGAGAATTCGCTGTGCAAGTGTGCATTCGGATGTGTAGCAGAGCTGCAAAAACTGAATTTGTGCAGTCTCTGCTCAGCCCAGGACTTACTCAGCCGCTGCGATTGTATCCTCCTGATCGGGGCCAGAGCTGACGCCATACACCCTCCCTGAAAACGCCTGATTCCGCCTGCGTTTTTCTGGACACTCCTGTAAAACGTTTCAGTTGCCACCCACAAACGGCCTCTTCCTGTCAATCACCTTGCGAACGCTCATGCGTTCTGATTTTCTGCACCATCCCATCACAGGGCCCCGATCCCTGTAGCAGCGGGCCGTCGCGCTTGTGCATTGCGGTGCATGCGCAGTTCCAATCTGATCGCACACTGTGCGAAAATGCACAGCAGCTATCAGGTCTGAATTACCCCCTGTAGCTTTTTTCCAAGGTGTATACCCATTTGTTTTCAAGTTATAATTCTGTTTTAATACCTGACCAGAAGCCTGTAGAATAGGGGTGGGCAAAATACGGCCCGCGGGACGGATGCGGCCCGCAAACCGATCCTGCCGGGCCCACTGCCTCCCACCAGCGAGCAATGACAAGCGGCCCGACCGGCTGAGCTGCTTGTCATTGCTCTGCACTGCAGTACCTCCAAGCTGCCAGCGGCGCCTCTCTCTCCTGCTGCTGCGTTGTAGCAGCCTCCTCCAGAGTCCCCAGTGACAACGGCTGTGTTCAGCCGAGAAGGGGGCGGGGCTACATGCCGACGAGGGGGCGGGGCTACACGGGACCTCAGGGGGCGGAGCTACACGGGACAAGAGCCAGACTGCTACAGATCCATCCTTCCTGCCACTGCCAGCCAGATCAGTAAGTTACTGGGAAAAGTGAAAGTGTGTGTGTGTGTGTGTGTGTGTGTGTGTGTGTGTGTGTGTGTGTGTGTGTCTGTGATAGTGTGCATATATTTGTGTGTGCGGGCAGTGACGTCAGACTGTTTTTAGGTTTGGGGGAGAGATCTTTAGCTCTCGCTGTACCGACCCCTCCCGTGTTCTGTCACCATGTCACCCCCATGTTCTATCACTATGTCACCCCCCCCCCCCGTGTTCTGTCACTGTGTCACCCCCCCCCCCCCGTGTTCTGTCGCTGTCAACCCCCCGTGTTCTGTCACTATGTCACACCCCCCGTGTTCTGTCACTATGTCACCCCCCCCCCCGTGTTCTGTCACTGTGTCACCTCCCCGTGTTCTGTCACTGTGTCACCTCCCCGTGTTCTGTCACTGTGTCACACCCCCCGTGTTCTGTCACTGTGTCACATCCCCGTGTTCTGTCACTGTGTCACACCCCCCGTGTTCTGTCACTGTGTCACCTCCCCGTGTTCTGTCGCTGTCAACCCCACCATGTTCTGTCACCATGTCACACCCCCCGTGTTCTGTCACTGTCACCCCCACCGTGTTCTGTCACCCCCCCTCCCCGTGTTCTTTCACTGTGTCACACCCCCCGTGTTCTGTCACCGTGTCACACATCCGTGTTCTGTCACTGTCACCCCCCCTCCCCGTGTTCTGTCACTGTGTCACCCCCACCGTTTTCTGTCACTGTGTCACACACCCGTGTTCTGTCACTGTCACCCCCCCTCCCCGTGTTCTGTCACCGTGTCACCCCCACCGTGTTCTGTCACCGTGTCACACACCCGTGTTCTGTCACTGTCACCCCCCCTCCCCGTGTTCTGTCACCGTGTCATACCCCCCATGTTCTGTCACCGTGTCACCCCCACCGTGTTCTGTCACTGTGTCACACCCCCCGTGTTCTGTCACCCCCACCGTGTTCTGTCACCGTGTCACCCCCACCGTGTTCTGTCACTGTGTCACCCCCACCGTGTTCTGTCACCGTGTCACACCTTTCCCCAGGGGCCATAAGACACTGGATAATTTGCTTGCTGCACAATAATTATCCTAAATAAAATGTTAATGTGTAAAAAGGCTCTCTACCTGCCGTAATGTGTGTAAAAGGGGCTCTACCTGGTGTAATGTGTGTAAGTGGCGCTGTGTGGCGCAATTTGAATAATGGAGACTATTGTGCAGCCTAATATGAATCTGTATTATTTTTTGCCCACACCCCTTCCACATGAAGCCACGTCCCTATATTTTTGGCAAGTGGGGCGAGCTGCTATTTTGTATGTGGCCCTACGAGGCTGAAGTTAGCTTCTTACTCGGCCAGCTTCTTATTCACTTCTTATTCAAGCTCCAGCTTCTTATTCACTTCTTATTCGAGCTCCAGCTTCTTATTCAGATCATTCAGTTTTGCAAGGGTTAATGAGTCTTGGGCAACACATTTGACAACTGAAATTCACAGAGTAGGGTCCCTTTCATATGACCCACATGTATTTTGGCTTGCCCAACGCTGGTTTGGGCATGAAATACGCTGGCAAAGTGGGCACATACACTATAATTCACCATTTTGAATAAGTAGCTGTAGTTTTGCAGGGGTTAACGAGTCTCGGGCAACAATTTTGACACCTGAAATCAAGTGGGTCGGGTCACTTGCATATGACCCACATGGATTTTTCCTTGCCCAACACTGGTTTGGGCATGAAATACGCTGGCAAGGTGGGCACATACACAATATTATAATTTACTATTTTAAATAAGTAGCTGTAGTTTTGCAAGGGTTAACAAGTCTCGGGCAACAATTTTGACACCTGAAATCAACTGAGTCAGGTCACTTGCATATGACCCACATGTATTTTGCCTTGCCCAACACTGGTTTGGGCCTGAAATATGCTGCCCAAGTGGGCACCTTAACACTATCTTTTTCTATTATGAATAAGTAGCTGTAGTTTTGCAAGGGTTAACGAGTCTCGTGCAACAATTTTGACACCAGAAATCAATAGAGTCAGGTCACTTGCATATGACCCACATGGATTTTGCCTTGCCCAACACTGGTTTGGGCATGAAATACGCTGGCAAGGTGGGCATATACACAGTATTATGAATTACTATTTTGAATAAGTAACTGTAGTTTTGCAAGGGTTAACGAGTCTCGGGCAACAATTTTGACAGCTGAAATCAACTGAGTCGGGTCACTTGCATATGACCCACATGGATTTTGCCTTGCCCAACACTGGTTTGGGCATGAAATACGCTGCCCAAGTGGGCACCTTAACACTATCATTTTCCATTATGACTAAGTAGCTGTAGTTTTGCAAGGGTTAACGAATCTCGGGCAACAATTTTGACACCTGAAATCAACTGAGTCGGGTTACTTGCATATGACCCACATGGATTTTGCCTTGCCCGACACTGGTTTGGGCATGAAATACGCTGCCCAAGTGGGTACCTTAAAACTATCTTTTTCTGTTATGAATAAATAGCTGTAGTTTTGCAAGGGTTAACGAGTCTCGGGCAACAATTTTGACACCAGAAATCAATAGAGTCGGGACAACCACAAGAGTGACCCCACTTAACCTCGCAGTCTACCGCAGACCGCAAAGTTCCCACCATTGGATACATTGTATCTACAGTGCGCAGCCTGACTGACAGTTCAGGAGCGCACAGCCAATCAGGAGAGTGCCATGACGTGGCTCTCCCTGACTGGCTGAAGGGACCCTCTTTGACAGCAGTCACAGGGGGTCCCGCCAGTCGGGGAAAGGGGATCCATGTGTAAACATGGATCCCCTTTCAGTGCGTGGTTCGGGTAATCCGTTTCTTTATTTTGCCAAGTCCCTGGATTACACATTTAAAGAAGAGGACCGAACTACACTGGATTTCTCTGACGTCCTAAGTGGATGCTGGGGACTCCGTCAGGACCATGGGGATTAGCGGCTCCGCAGGAGACAGGGCACAAAAGTAAAAGCTTTAGGATCAGGTGGTGTGCACTGGCTCCTCCCCCTATGACTCTCCTCCAAGCCTCAGTTAGATTTTTGTGCCCGGCCGAGAAGGGTGCAATCTAGGTGGCTCTCCTAAAGAGCTGCTTAGAGTAAAAGTTTGTTAGGTTTTTTATTTTCAGTGAGTCCTGCTGGCAACAGGCTCACTGCTACGAGGGACTTAGGGGAGAGAAGTGAACTCACCTGCGTGCAGGATGGATTGGCTTCTTAGGCTACTGGACACCATTAGCTCCAGAGGGAGTCGGAACACAGGTCTCACCCTGGGGTTCGTCCCGGAGCCGCGCCGCCGACCCCCCTTGCAGATGCCGAAAAGTGAAGAGGTCCAGAAACGGCGGCAGAGGACTCTTCAGTCTTCATAAGGTAGCGCACAGCACTGCAGCTGTGCGCCATTGTTGTCAGCACACTTCATAGCAGCGGTCACTGAGGGTGCAGGGCGCTGGGGGGGGCGCCCTGGGCAGCAATGATAGTACCTTATTCTGGCTAAAAATACATCACATATAGCCCCTGGGGGCTATATGGATGTATTTAACCCCTGCCAGGTCTCAGAAAAACGGGAGAAGAAGCCCGCCGAAAAGGGGGCGGGGCCTATTCTCCTCAGCACACAGCGCCATTTTCCCTCACAGAAATGCTGGTGGGAAGGCTCCCAGGCTCTCCCCTGCACTGCACTACAGAAACAGGGTTAAAACAGAGAGGGGGGGCACTTATTTGGCGATATGTATATATATATTAAAATGCTATAAGGGAAAAACACTTATATAAAGGTTGTCCCTGTATAATTATAGCGTTTTTGGTGTGTGCTGGCAAACTCTCCCTCTGTCTCCCCAAAGGGCTAGTGGGGTCCTGTCCTCTATCAGAGCATTCCCTGTGTGTGTGCTGTGTGTCGGTACGTGTGTGTCGACATGTATGAGGACGATGTTGGTGAGGAGGCGGAGCAATTGCCTGAAATGGTGATGTCACTCTCTAGGGAGTCGACACCGGAATGGATGGCTTATTTAAGGAATTACGTGATAATGTCAACACGCTGCAAGGTCGGTTGACGACATGAGACGGCCGGCAAACAAATTAGTACCTGTCCAGGCGTCTCAAACACCGCCAGGGGCTGTAAAACGCTCATTTACCTCAGTCGGTCGACACAGACACGGACACTGACTCCAGTGTCGACGGTGAAGAAACAAACGTATTTTCCTTTAGGGCCACACGTTACATGTTAAGGGCAATGAAGGAGGTGTTACATATTTCTGATACTACAAGTACCACAAGAAGGGTATTATGTGGGGTGTGAAAAAACTACTTGTAGTTTTTCCTGAATCAGATAAATTAAATGAAGTGTGTGATGATGCGTGGGTTTCCCCCGATAGAAAATTATTGGCGGTATACCCTTTCCCGCCAGAAGTTAGGGCGCGTTGGGAAACACCCTTTAGGGTGGATAAGGCGCTCACACGCTTATCAAAACAAGTGGCGGTACCGTCTCCAGATAGGGCCGCCCTCAAGGAGCCAGCTGAGAGGCTGGAAAATATCCTAAAAAGGTATATACACACATACTGGTGTTATACTGCGACCAGCGATCGCCTCAGCCTGGATGTGCAGCGCTGGGGTGGCTTGGTCGGATTCCCTGACTGAAAATATTGATACCCTTGACAGGGACAGTATTTTATTGACTATGGAGCATTTAAAGGATGCATTTCTATATATGCGAGATGCACAGAGGGATATTTGCACTCTGGCATCAAGAGTAAGTGCGATGTCCATATCTGCCAGAAGATGTTTATGGACACGACAGTGGTCAGGTGATGCAGATTCCAAACGGCACATGGAAGTATTGCCGTATAAAGGGGAGGAGTTATTTGGGGTCGGTCCATCGGACCTGGTGGCCTCGGCAACAGCTGGAAAATCCACCTTTTTTACCCCAAATCACATCTCAGCAGAAAAAGACACCGTCTTTTCAGCCTCAGTCCTTTCGTCCCCATAAGGGCAAGCGGGCAAAAGGCCAGTCATATCTGCCCAGGGATAGAGGAAAGGGAAGAAGACTGCAGCAGGCAGCCCATTCCCAGGAACAGAAGCCCTCCACAGCTTCTGCCAAGTCCTCAGCATGACGCTGGGGCCGTACAAGCGGACTCAAGTGCGGTGGGGGGTCGTCTCAAGAGTTTCAGCGCGTAGTGGGCTCACTCGCAAGTGGACCCCTGGATCCTACAAGTAGTATCCCAGGGGTACAGACTGGAAATTCGAGACGTCTCCCCCTCGCAGGCTCCTGATGTCTGCTTTACCAACGTCTTCCTCCGACAGGGAGGCAGTATTGGAAACAATTCACAAGCTGTATTCCCAGCAGGTGATAATCAAAGTACCCCTCCTACAACAAGGAAAGGGGTATTATTCCACACTATATTGTGGTACTGAAGCCAGACGGCTCGGTGAGACCTATTCTAAATGGGAAATCTTTGAACACTTACATACAAAGGTTCAAATCAAGATGGAGTCACTCAGAGCAGTGATAGCGAACCAGGAAGAAGGGGACTATATGGTGTCCCTGGACATCAAGGATGCTTACCTCCATGTCCCAAATTGCCCTTCTCACCAAGGGTACCTCAGGTTCGTGGTACGGAACTGTCACTATCAGTTTCAGACGCTGCCGTTTGGATTGTCCACGGCACCCCGGGTCTTTACCAAAGTAATGGCCGAAATGATGATTATTCTTCAAAGAAAAGGCGTCTTAATTATCCCTTACTTGGACGATCTCCTGATAAGGGCAAGGTCCAGAGAACAGTTGGAAGTCGGAGTAGCACTATCTCAAGTAGTTCTACGACAGCACGGGTGGATTCTAAATATCCAAAATCGCAGCCGTTTCCGACGACACGTCTGCTGTTCCTAGGGATGGTTCTGGACACAGTCCAGAAAAAGGTGTTTCTCCCGGAGGAGAAAGCCAGGGAGTTATCCGAGCTAGTCAGGAACCTCCTAAAACCAGGAAAAGTGTCAGTGCATCATTGCACAAGGGTCCTGGGAAAAATGGTGGCTTATTACGAAGCGATTCCATTCGGCAGATTCCACGCAAGAACTTTTCAGTGGGATCTGCTGGACAAATGATCCGGATCGCATTTTCAGATGCATCAGCGGATAACCCTATCTCCAAGGACAAGGGTGTCTCTCCTGTGGTGGTTACAGAGTGCTCATCTTCTAGAGGGCCGTAGATTCGGCATTCAGGATTGGATGCTGGTGACCACGGAGGCCAGCCTGAGAGGCTGGGGAGCAGTCACACAGGGAAAAAATTTCCAGGGAGTGTGATCAAGTCTGGAGATTTTTCTCCACATAAATATACTGGAGCTAAGGGCAATTTACAATGCTCTAAGCTTAGCAAGACCTCTGCTTCAAGGTCAGCCGGTATTGATCCAGTGGGACAACATCACGGCAGTCGCCCACGTAAACAGACAGGGCGGCACAAGAAGCAGGAGGGCAATGGCAGAAACTGCAAGGATTTTTCGCTGGGCGGAAAATCATGTGATAGCACTGTCAGCAGTGTTCATTCTGGGAGTGGACAACTGGGAAGCAGACTTCCTCAGCAGGCACAACCTCCACCCGGGAGAGTGGGGACTTCATCGGGAAGTCTTCCACATGATTGTGAACCGTTGGAAAAGACCAAAGGTGGACATGATGGCGTCCCGCCTGAACAAAAAACTGGACAAGTATTGCGCCAGGTCAAAAGACCCTCAGGCAATAGCTGTGGACGTTCTGGTAACACCGTGGGTGTACCAGTCGGTGTATGTCTTCCCTTCTCTGCTTCTCATACCCAAGGTATTGAGAATTATAAGACGTAGAGGAGTAAGAACTATACTCGTGGCTCCGGATTGGCCAAGAAGGACTTGGTACCCGGAACTTCAAGAGATGCTCACAGAGGACTCATGGCCTCTGCCGCTAAGAAGGGACTTGCTTCAGCAAGTACCATGTCTGTTCCAAGACTTACCGCGGCTGCGTTTGACGGCATGGCGGTTGAACGCCGGATCCTAAGGGAAAAAGGCATTCCGGAAGAGGTCATTCCTACCCTGGTCAAAGCCAGGAAGGAGGTGACCGCACAACATTATCACCACATGTGGCGAAAATATGTTGCGTGGTGTGAGGCCAGAAAGGCCCCATGAAGAAATTTCAACTCGGTCGTTTCCTGCATTTCCTGCAAACAGGAGTGTCTATGGGCCTCAAATTGGGGTCCATTAAGGTTCAAATTTCGGCCCTGTCGATTTTCTTCCAGAAAGAATTGGCTTCAGTTCCTGAAGTCCAGAAGTTTGTCAAGGGAGTACTGCATATACAACCCCCTTTTGTGCCTCCAGTGGCACTGTGGGATCTCAACGTAGTTCTGGGATTCCTAAAATCACATTGGTTTAAACCGCTCAAATCTGTGGATTTGAAATATCTCACAGGGAAAGTGACCATGCTGTTGGCCCTGGCCTCGGCCAGGCGAGTGTCAGAATTGGCGGCGTTTGTCTCAAAAAAAGCCCATATCTGATTGTCCATTCGGACAGGGCAGAGCTGCGGACTCATCCCCAGTTTCTCCCTAAGGTGGTGTCAGTGTTTCACCCGAACCAGCTTATTGTGGTACCTGCGGCTACTAGGGACTTGGAGGACTCCAAGTTGCTAGATGTTGTCAGGGCCCTGAAAATATAGTTTCCAGGACGGCTGGAGTCAGGAAAACTGACTTGCTGTTATCCTGTATGCACCCAACAAACTGGGTGCTCTTGCTTCTAAGCAGACGATTGCTAGTTGGATGTGTAGTACAATTCAGCTTGCACATTCTGTGGCAGGCCTGCCACAGCCAAAATATGTAAATGCCCATTCCACAAGGAAGGTGGTCTCATCTTGGGCGGCTGCCCGAGGGGTCTCGGCTTTACAACTTTGCCGAGCTGATACTTGGTCAGGGGCACACCCTGACTGAGGAGGACCTGGAGTTCTCTCATTCGGTGCTGCAGAGTCATCCGCACTCTCCCGCCCGTTTGGGAGCTTTGGTATAATCCCCATGGTCCTGACGGAGTCCCCAGCATCCACTTAGGACGTCAGAGAAAATAAGAATTTACTTACCGATAATTCTATTTCTCGTAGTCCGTAGTGGATGCTGGGCGCCCATCCCAAGTGCGGATTGTCTGCAATACTTGTACATAGTTATTGTTACAAAAATCGGGTTATTATTGTTGTGAGCCATCTTTTCAGAGGCTCCGCTGTTATCATGCTGTTAACTGGGTTCAGATCACAGGTTGTACAGTGTGATTGGTGTGGCTGGTATGAGTCTTACCCGGGATTCAAAATCCTTCCTTATTGTGTACGCTCGTCCGGGCACAGTATCCTAACTGAGGCTTGGAGGAGGGTCATAGGGGGAGGAGCCAGTGCACACCACCTGATCCTAAAGCTTTTACTTTTGTGCCCTGTCTCCTGCGGAGCCGCTAATCCCCATGGTCCTGACGGAGTCCCCAGCATCCACTACGGACTACGAGAAATAGAATTATCGGTAAGTAAATTCTTATTTTTTGGTGAGTATAATTTTTATTTACAGGTACCCCGGGATTCTATTGTAGAAGAGGACCGACTGCTTTGTGTCAACATAGGTAAGTATGTGTGTATGTAGGTGTGCATGTATGTAATAAAGTTGTACTATCACGGTGTGTTTGTTTTGTTTTTATTTGGGTATTTTTTTGTAGTAGAACTACAGGTACCAGCGGGCCCGTTTCCCCCCCCCCCCCAGCATGCTGATTCTTGTGGTTCTCCAAGTACCAGCTTGTGGGGGAGGCTTGCTGGGACTTGTAGTACTCCTACAAAAACCAATATTCTTATTTTTACATAAAAGTCTATCAGCCCCCCATCCGCTGCCCTTGGATGGGGGGGACAGCCTCTGGCTTCACCCCTGGCCCTTGGGTGGCTGGAGGGGGGGACCCTTGATTTAAGGGGTCCCCACTCCTTCAGGGTACCCCGGCCAGGGGTGACTAGTTGGTGATTTAATGCCAGGGCCGCAGGGACCAATATAAAAGTGTCCCCCGGCTGTGGCATTATCTCTCTGACTAGTGGACCCCTACGTGTTTTGTCCCCCGTATTTTTTGAACCAGGACCAGGCGCAGAGCCCGGTGCTGGTTGTTCAAATATGGGGGAACCCCTGTCAAATTTCCCCCCGTATTTTTACAACCAGGCTGGTTATACATAGGAGGGGGGACCCCACGCAATTTTTTTTCCTGATTTATAACTCTTTCACACCCCTTCCCACTGATAAACATGCACGGATCTCACAGATCCATGCATGCCTATCAGAACACGGTAAAAAAAAGCAGGTCTATTTTAAAACTGCTTTTCTTTTATATTTGTATTTTTTCACGGCAGTGTTTGGCTATTGCCGGCAGTGTTTGTGAATTTGAATTTTTAGTAAATTACCGAGTTGTATAAAATTACAGGCGTATTTGGCCGATGGTGTATTAATTCGTATTTTTTTCCTTTGTTTTCCAAACAAATACGAATGCCCTCATCACTGCTGAGATTTGTGTTTAGTAAATTCCCGAGATGACACTTTGATGAAAAAACACCAACTCGGTCAAAATCGGGAGCTTAGTAAATATACCCCACAGAGTTTGGACCTAACCCACACACAGCGCTTTTTAAGATAAAGGATACCCCTTACCAGCGCTAACTGTGTATCTTAATAGGTTACAAAGTCTATTACACAGCCCCCCCCCCCCTCTTCTACAACCCCCAGGTACCGTACAGATAGCTGGACTTGATGTGGAGGGACAGCTCTCTCCTGTCAGCGTCCCTGCATGTAAGAAAGATGGCACTGAACGCTGCTGGGTCCGCTCTGAGGAGAAGCTCCGCCCCCTTTCATGGCGCTGCTTCCCGCTCTGATGTGAATTTTATACTGGCCTGAGGAATGTGCTGGCGGTGATCCTGGGACCTTGACAGGCTTTCTAAACAGTGTAGGGTGTAGGCGCTGGCTCAGGTCGCCGCTCTCAGCTCCGCACTAAGTACCGCTAAGCCCTGGAGCGCAGTTAGTACTAGGGTTAGGGTAGGGAGCGCAGTACTAACTGCGCTCCCTACCCTGATGCCGCCATCTTCACACCTGGTCCCCGCTTGTCAGGGGGGCCGGTAACTTACTCGCAACCAAAGTCTTCTGGCTCTGTAAGGGGTTGGCGGCATGCTGCTGGGGTGAGCGATCCCCTGTGGCGGGGAATGTTCGATCCCCTCAGGAGCTCAGTGTCCTGTCAGCGGAGATAGTGGCTCAGACCCTGCAGGGCGGACACTGCTCCCCCCTTAGTCCCACGTAGTAGGGAGGCTGTTGCCAGCAGCCTCCCTGTGCCTAAACTCTATTGAAAAAATAAAACTAAAGAAACTCCTATGGAGCTCCCCTAGCTGTGACCGGCTCCTCCGGGCACATTTTCTAAACTGAGTCTGGTAGGAGGGGCATAGAGGGAGGAGCCAGCCCACACTATTAAACTCTTAAAGTACCAATGGCTCCTTGTGGACTCGTCTATACCCCATGGTACTAATGTGGACCCCAGCATCCTCTATGATGTAAAAGAAATTGCAATCACATTGCAATTTCTGCTTCATCGTAAAAACTATTGATGCCTCCGGCCGGCACAGCTTAGATGCGCCCCCAGGAGAACCGATGCAATCTTACCCATTGCGGCAAAATCCATGTGGGTCATATGCAAGTGACCCGACTCAGTTGATTTCAGGTGTCAAAATTGTTGCTCGAGATTCGTTAACCCTTGCAAAACTACAGCTACTTATTCATAATGGAAAATGATAGTGTTAAGGTACCCACTTGGGCAGCGTATTTCATGCCCAAACCAGCGTTGGGCAAGGCAAAATCCATGTGGGTCATATGCAAGTGACCTGACTCAGTTGATTTCAGGTGTCAAAATTGTTGCCCGAGACTTGTTAACCCTTGCAAAACTACAGTTACTTATTCATAATGGAAAATGATAGTGTTAAGGTGCCCACTTGGGCAGCGTATTTCATGCCCAAACCAGTGTTGGGCAAGGCAAAATCCATGTGGGTCATATGCAAGTGACCCGACTCAGTTGATTTCAGGTGTCAAAATTGTTGCCCGAGACTCGTTAACCCTTGCAAAACTACAGCTACTTATTCAAAATAGTAATTCATAATACTGTGTATATGCCCACCTTGCCAGCGTATTTCATGCCCAAACCAGTGTCGGGCAAGGCAAAATCCATGTGGGTCATATGCAAGTGACCCGACTCTGTTGATTTCAGGTGTCAAAATTGTTGCCCGAGACTCGTTAACCCTTGCCAAACTATAGCTACTTATTCATAATAGAAAATGATAGTGTTAAGGTGCCCACTTAGGCAGCGTATTTCATGCCCAAACCAGTGTTGAGCAAGGCAAAATACATGTGAGTCATATGCAAGTGACCCGACTCAGTTGATTTCAGGTGTCAAAATTGTTGCCTGAGACTTGTTAACCCTTGCAAAACTACAGTTACTTATTCAAAATAGTAAATTATAATATTGTGTATGTGCCCACCTTGCCAGCGTATTTCATGCCCAAACCAGTGTTGGGCAAGGAAAAATCCATGTGGGTCATATGCAAGTGACCCAACTCAGTTGATTTCAGGTGTCAAAATTGTTGCCCGAGACTCGTTAATCCTTGCAAAACTACAGCTACTTATTCAAAATGGTGAATTATAGTGTATGTGCCCACTGTGCCAGCGTATTTCATGCCCAAACCAGCGTTGGATAAGCCAAAATACATGTGGGTCATATGCAAGTGACCCGACTCTATTGATTTCTGGTGTCAAAATTGTTGCCCGAGACTCGTTAACCCTTGCAAAACTACAGCTACTTATTCATAATGGAAAAAGATAGTGTTAACGTACCCACTTGGGCAGCATATTTCATGCCCAAACCAGTGTTGGGCAAGGCAAAATACATGTGGGTCATATGCAAGTGACCCGACTCAGTTGATTTCAGGTGTCAAAATTGTTGCCCGAAATTCGTTAACCCTTGCAAAACTACAGCTACTTATTCATAATGGAAAATGATAGTGTTAAGGTGCCCACTTGGGCAGCGTATTTCATGCCCAAACCAGTGCCGGGCAAGGCAAAATTCATGTGGGTCATATGCAAGTGACCCGACTCTATTGATTTCTGGTGTCAAAATTGTTGCCCGAGACTCGTTAACCCTTGCAAAACTACAGCTACTTATTCATAATAGAAAAAGATAGTGTTAAGGTGCCCACTTGGGCAGCATATTTCAGGCTCAAACCAGTGTTGGGCAAGGCAAAATACATGTGGGTCATATGCAAGTGACCCGACTCAGTTGATTTCAGGTGAAAACATTTTTTGCCCGAGATTCGTTAACCCTTGCAAAACTACAGCTACTTATTCATAATGGAAAATGATAGTGTTAAGGTGCCCACTTGGGCAGCGTATTTCATGCCCAAACCAGCATTGGGCAAGGCAAAATTCATGTGGGTCATATGCAAGTGACCCGACTCTATTGATTTCTGGTGTCAAAATTGTTGCCCGAGACTCGTTAACCCTTGCAAAACTACAGCTACTTATTCATAATGGAAAATGATAGTGTTAAGGTGCCCACTTGGGCAGCGTATTTCATGCCCAAACCAGCATTGGGCAAGGCAAAATCCATGTGGGTCATATGCAAGTGACCTGACTCAGTTGATTTCAGGTGTCAAAATTGTTGCCCGAGACTCGTTAACCCTTGCAAAACTACAGCTACTTATTCATAATGGAAAATTATAGTGTTAAGGTGCCCACTTGGGCAGCGTATTTCATGCCCAAACCAGTGTTGGGCAAGGCAAAATCCATGTGGGTCATATGCAAGTGACCCGACTCAGTTGATTTCAGGTGTCAAAATTGTTGCCCGAGACTCATTAACCCTTGCAAAACTACAGCTACTTATTCAAAATAGTAATTCATAATACTGTGTATATGCCCACCTTGCCAGCGTATTTCATGCCCAAACCAGTGTCGGGCAAGGCAAAATCCATGTGGGTCATATGCAAGTGACCCGACTCTATTGATTTCTGGTGTCAAAATTGTTGCCCGAGACTTGTTAACCCTTGCAAAACTACAGCTACTTATTCATAATGGAAAAAGATAGTGTTAAGGTACCCACTTGGGCAGCATATTTCATGCCCAAACCAGTGTTGGGCAAGGCAAAATCCATGTGGGTCATATGCAAGTGACCCGACTCTATTGATTTCTGGTGTCAAAATTGTTGCCCGAGACTCGTTAACCCTTGCAAAACTACAGCTACTTATTCATAATAGAAAAAGATAGTGTTAAGGTGCCCACTTGGGCAGCATATTTCATGCCCAAACCAGTGTTGGGCAAGGCAAAATACATGTGGGTCATATGCAAGTGACCAGACTCAGTTGATTTCAGGTGTCAAAATTGTTGCCCGAAATTCGTTAACCCTTGCAAAACTACAGCTACTTATTCATAATGGAAAATGATAGTGTTAAGGTGCCCACTTGGGCAGCGTATTTCATGCCCAAACCAGTGTTGGGCAAGGCAAAATCCATGTGGGTCATATGCAAGTGACCCGACTCAGTTGATTTCAGGTGTCAAAATTGTTGCCCGAGACTCGTTAACCCTTGCAAAACTACAGCTACTTATTCAAAATAGTAATTCATAATACTGTGTATATGCCCACTTTTCCAGCGTATTTCATGCCCAAACCAGTGTCGGGCAAGGCAAAATCCATGTGGGTCATATGCAAGTGACCCGACTCTGTTGATTTCAGGTGTCAAAATTGTTGCCCGAGACTCGTTAACCCTTGCCAAACTATAGCTACTTATTCATAATAGAAAATGATAGTGTTAAGGTGCCCACTTGGGCAGCGTATTTCATGCCCAAACCAGTGTTGGGCAAGGCAAAATACATGTGAGTCATATGCAAGTGACCCGACTCGGTTGATTTCAGGTGTCAAAATTGTTGCCTGAGACTTGTTAACCCTTGCAAAACTACAGTTACTTATTCAAAATAGTAAATTATAATATCGTGTATGTGCCCACCTTGCCAGCGTATTTCATGCCCAAACCAGTGTTGGGCAAGGAAAAATCCATGTGGGTCATATGCAAGTGACCCGACTCAGTTGATTTCAGGTGTCAAAATTGTTGCCCGAGACTCGTTAATCCTTGCAAAACTACAGCTACTTATTCAAAATGGTGAATTATAGTGTGCCAGCGTATTTCATGCCCAAACCAGCGTTGGGTAAGCCAAAATACATGTGGGTCATATGAAAGGGACCCTACTCTGTGAATTTCAGGTGTCAAATGTGTTGCCCAAGACTCATTAACCCTTGCAAAACTGAATGATCTGAATAAGAAGCTGGAGCTCGAATAAGAAGTGAATAAGAAGCTGGAGCTTGAATAAGAAGTGAATAAGAAGCTGGCCGAATAAGAAGCTAACTTCAGCCTCGTTGTGGCCCTCGCATACTGACAGGAAATGTCAAGTGGCCCCTCAGCTGAAATAATTGCCCACCCCTGCTGTAGAAGGTACTGTGGGGACAATATAATTTCTGTTTTGTTTCTAATGCTTTCCATTTGTGGTCTGAGATGCTGATAAAGATGGACAGTTAGTAACTACCGATGTTCCCAAAGTCATGTTAATGGTTTTCCATTCGATGCCGGATTTGCAACAATTGCAAATTACTACACACTGGGTTCTGAGGGCCATTGAATGACAATTAACTAGTAAATTCAGCTGCAGACACCCAGAATTAGTGTCCACAGCAGAGCACCTTTGGACATAATTCTGACCAAACTGCACAAGCACACTGAATAATGATGGTCAAATCATCAATTGTTACCTTGCAATCTGTACATGCCATTGCAAGGCATGTTTCGATGACAGTTCTGCCATCCACTATTTGATGGCAGTCTTGCAAAGGTAATACCTAGTTCATGATTGAATGAATAAAAACATTGGGAAAATATTGCAAAGCAGCTTTTTGCTAACTGACTGTAGCAGAGCAGATACAAGGAGAGCATATACAAGGAATTACATATTCAAATTTGCAACACTTCTTTATTTGAATAAAATCAATTTGAATATTTACAATATGTCCCTAAAGTAAAGGCTGTTCTGCTTTTTGTGTCTTTTCAACCTTGCCTACATTATTTACCTCAAACAAAACAGACACACAGGGATCCCCAAGTGCTAATAGTAATATTAAAAATACATAAACAATAAAAACAAAAACAATATTACAATGATGAAAAGAATAAATAGAACTGATAGTTCCAAAAAGAGACAAGTGAAATTTCCCCTTAAAAACTTTCGAGAACAATAATTAGCCAGAATAAGGAACTGTGCTTAACAAAAAAAAAAAAAATGATATGGCAGAAATACGCTCAAGATGCATTGAATAGAAAATAAATATTTAAGAAATATAATATAAATGAAGTACACTAAACCAGAGGTTCTCAAATGCAGTGCTCAAGGCACCCCAATGGTCCAGGTTTTGGGTATAGCCATGCTTGGCCACAGGTGACTTAATTAGCACCTCAGTCAATTTGATTTAGCCATCTGCGCTACGCCATGGATATTCCTAAAACCTGGACTGTTGGGGTGCCTTGAGGACTGCGTTTGAGAACCTCTGCACTAAACAATAAATACAGATGTGTCCACTTACATCTTTGCTATTGTGCTCAATTTGGCACAACATTTATAATACGGATAAGCTGTTTTTCATGAGGGGCGAGTGGACGGATTTTAAAATTTTTGTTTGCCATAATAGAATATGTATAAAGTAACATATTAAAGAAGCAAATTAAGAAAAATCACAAGGCATAGCTAAATCTCTGAATCTATGGCATGCAAAACCAAAAAAAGCAAGCAAGATCCAAATTCTTCTCAATGGATAATGAGAGTTACGTTGGTGTTTAGGAATCAGGCACATATCACGGAGAGCCTTCAAACTAGATTCATTGTGCATGTTAAAGACTCTCCCTCTCATAGAATTACATTACTTTTATAATATTAAACAATGAAGGAAAGGATAAAGCTTGTAGTACACTACACAGTAAGATATAGGGGAGAAACCCTTTTATTTATCAGAACACATTCTTTTCTTCTTAATAATTACACAAAACTCATAGGAGTTGAATATAATAGATAGGACATAACACAGTAAAGTATTCAACATCTACATTTCTTTATCCACCTGAACAGGTCTTTATTTGTTAATGCTATTTAAAAGCTATGAATGACTCATTAATGCAGCACTATACAAATTCAGTATCAGTGTATTAGGCTGTATTTGTTTGTTGTTGCCATAACAAATGGGGCTACCAGCCTGGAAGGGTGGTCTTCTGTTTGCCGGCGGTCGGGCTCCCGGCGCTCAGTATACCGGCGCCGGGAGCCCGACAGCCGGAATACCGACAATTATTTTCCCTCGTGGGGGTCCACGACCCCCATAGAGGGAGAATAAAATAGTGTGGCGCGCGTAGCGCGCCACCGTGCCCGTAGCGTGGCGAGCGCAGCGAGCCCGCAACGGGCTCATTTGCGCTCGCCATGCTGTCGGTAAGCCGGCGGTCGGGCTCCCGGCGCCGGGATGCTGGTCGCCGGGAGCCCGACCGCCGGCCAGCCGTAGTGAACCCGCCTGGAAGGCAGTTACATTCATCTATTCCATTGTAGCACATATACTGTATCTAAGTAGTAAAATGGATGTCTTCATTGTAAAATTAGGGTGAATGGCAGTACTATGCATTGAAGGTTAAAGGGACAGTACAGAATACTTTGATTGAAATCAGAGAGAGAGAGAGAGAGAGAGAGAGAGAGATCTGAAATCCACCCCAGCATCTAGAGCAGGCATGTCCAAACTGCGGCCCTCCAGCTGTTGAGAAACTGCACATGCCAGCATGCCCCGACACAGCTTTAGCATTCTCTGACAGCAAAACTGTGCCAGGGCATGCTGTTATATGTAGTTTCACAACAGCTGGAGGGCCGCAGTTTAGACATGCCCGATCTAGAGGATATTTTTTTTAAGAACATTCTGACCCGTTCGCTCGCTGCTTTTATCGCAGCCGAGCGAACGGGTACCTAATGCGCATGCGCCGGCGCCGTAGTGCACTGGCGCATGCCAGACGGCCAAAGGGCGTAGCTGGGCTGTGATCGCCTCTGCCTGATTGACAGGCAGAGGCGGTCGCTGGGCGGGAGGGGGCGGAATGGCAGCGTTTGGCTGCCGTTTCGTGGGCGCGGTCCGGCCAACGCAGTCATGGCCGGACCGTGACATCATACGCAGCCGCTGTGGGCCGGGGAGCAACGAGTAGCTCCTGGCCAGCACGCTAAAGCTGCGCTGGTCGGGAGCTACTCTTGAAGTGCAAAGGCATCGCCGCCGTGCGATGCCTTTGCACTTTTGCGGGGGGGGGGGCCGCACTGACATGCGGGGCGGACTAGCCCTGTCCTGGGCGTCCCCCCGCATGTCAGTGTGAATGATCGTAGCTGTGCTAAATTTAGCATTTAGCACAGCTACGATCATCTCGGAATGAGGGCCAAAGTTCCCATATTCACTAATTTTGCTGAATAGTGTGTGACTTTTTTATTTAGTAAAAATTATGTAGCACAAGTGGTGTTTACTATTATTACCTATACCTGTTGCTCAGAAGCGGCTAGTGGCTTGTATTTCGATCTATAATTCTTTGCAAAACTACTTTATGATCTCAGCACAGCTACAAGCCAAAGCAAAAGAAAGTAATAGTAAGATAAATGCAAGGTTTAACTTTTGTTGACTTGCATCAAAAAATAAACAAAAAAAATATCAGTTGTGGTTTGGTGTGTCCTTGATCATAACTATATCTAAGAAAGGCTCATACTTGCCTACCTTTGAAAAGTAGTTCCAGGGAGTTTGTAGGCAGAGGCGGGCTGGCCCGGGGGGCAGGGTGCCATATGCCACCCAGGCCACGCTACTGCTAAGGGTCACGGGCCGGCCGCCACCAGCGGAGGCCAACCCGCGGTTCCTTCTATCTCCACATGCGGCTCGTAAGCTCCCGCGGCACCTCCCGCTGCCCTAGTCTGCAGTGCCCGGCGCCGGCCAGTGAGCCAATCAGAGCTCGCGGACCAGCAGCCAATCAGGAGTCTTAGCTGCCGGTCCGTGAACTCTGATTGGCTCACAGACCGGCGCCTAATTAGACAGAATCAACGCCGCCGGAGAGTGGAGACTGAGGGGCAGGAGAGGCACACGCTGCGCTCTCCTTCCCTCACAAGCAGCAGACTGAGCAGAGCAGCAGCACGGCGGTGAGCAGCACTTGAGGGGGCGCAGTGTGGGGACATATGTATCTTACACTGGGGGCATATCTGGCACTGGGGACACGTGTATCTGGCACTGGGGGCATATCTGGCACTGGGGGGAACACGTGTTTCTGGCACTGGCGGCATATCTGGCACTGGGGGATGTGTATCTGGCACTGGGGCCATATCTGGCACTGGGGGGACATGTGTTTCTGGCACTGGGGGCATATCTGGCACTGGGGGGGCATGTATCTGGCACTGAGGAGACGTGTAGCTGGCAATGAGGGAATATCTGGCACTGGGGAGATGTGTAGCTGACAGTGGGGGCATATTTGGCACTGGGGGCATATCTGGCACTGGGGAGATGTGTAGCTAGCAGTGGGGGAATATCTGGCACTGGGGGGACATGTGTATCTGGCACTGGGGGATGTCTATCTGGCAGTGGGGGCATATTTGGCACTGGGGGCATATCTGGCACTGGGGAGATGTGTAGCTAGCAGTGGGGGGATATCTGGCACTGGGGGGACATGTATATCTGGCACTGTGAGCATATCTGGCACTGGGGGACATGTGTATCTGGCACTGGGGGCATATCTGGCACTGGGGGGATATGTGTATCTTATACTGGGGACATACCTGGCACTGGGGAAATGTGTATTTGGCAGTGGGGGCATATGTGGCACTGGGGAGATGTGTATCTGGCAGTGGGGGCATATCTGGCACTATGGGGACATATATGTATCTGGCACTATGGGGGCATATATGTATCTGGCACTGTGGGGACATATATGTATCTGGCACTGTGGGGGCATATATGTATCTGGCACTGTGGGGACATATATGTATCTGGCACTGTGGGGGCATATATGTATCTGGCACTGTGGGGGCATAAATGTATTTGGCACTGTGGAGGCACCCGTTTTTTGGTGTTTTTATATGTATGTGGCACTGTACAGGGGCTTTATTTGTATGTGGCACTGTACAACATTACTAAACATGGGGTTATGACACAAGGTCATACTCCTACAAACGTCAAACCGAAAGGTGTGCACATAAAAATAGGTTGTGGCTTTGGGACAACTATGCCACGCCCCCATTTTTGCTCGTCGGCGCACGCATGATATGGCTCTAACCCTTGACTACAGATCTTTTCTGGCTCTTTGCCACTGACTGGTTGGCCACCCCTGCCCTTCACAGCTCTGCTGAAGCCGCGGCCACACTGACAAATTTGTAATAAAGTATCTTTGGGATAATTTACACCACCAGGCCTAATTTTTTTTTTTTAATAAATCTTTTTTAAACAAAAAAACCCTCCATTTAAGATGGCGCCATTACTTATGGGCCAGTGCTCTGGACTTGCCCCCCAGGCTAAAAGTTGCCAGCCAGCCCCTGTTTGTAGGTGTAAGCAGAATGCAACCCCCCGTTTACATCACTCTGGGGTTCCCAGAGATGCGGGCTGCCCCATGGAGACTGTCTGCTTACAGCATCGGCTCCTGCACTGTGACAGGAGCTAGTGTTACAGTGCAGCACCCGGCTCCTGTCAGGAGCAGGCATTTTGGTGTCACCCCGTAGCAGGTGACACTCGGGTGCGGCTGCCCTAGTGATGATACTGGGTATTAGTGTTACATTATTAGTGTTTGGGGTTAGGAATAATAATATGGCTAAATGTAATAGCCTCTGAGTTCAGGAGGTGCGGGACCTCTGTGCGAGCCTGCCCATTTTTTTAAAGCAGCAATCATTTACAAGGCAAAACCAGGTTGATTTTGCCTTGTAAATGATTACCTGTGGGTTATTACAGTTAGGTGTAAGTGCAGTGTTAAGGTATTAGTGTAAGGGAATTTGGACTACGGGTGAGGGATAGGTCATTAGTGTTAGGATTAAGGGTGAGAGTTAGTGTATTAGGATTAAGGATGAGGGTTACATAAATAGATCAAATTTGATGGCAGAACCACATGGCCCATCCAGTCTGCCCTTTATGGTTAGGGTACTAGAGTTAGGGCTGGTTTAGTGGTTTGGGTTAGATGCTTAGGACTAGGGTATTAGGTCGGTTATATTGTTATGCAAGTAACCAGACAGTGCATGGAAAAATAAGATTTTACTTACCGATAAATCTATTTCTCGTAGTCCGTAGTGGATGCTGGGACTCCGTCAGGACCATGGGGATTAGCGGCTCCGCAGGAGACAGGGCACAAAAATAAAAGCTTTAGGACTAGGTGGTGTGCACTGGCTCCTCCCCCCATGACCCTCCTCCAAGCCCCAGCTAGGATACTGTGCCCGGACGAGCGTACACAATAAGGAAGGATTTTGAATCCCGGGTAAGACTCATATCAGCCACACCAATCACACCGTACAACCTGTGATCTGAACCCAGTTAACAGTATGACAAACGTAGGAGCCTCTGAACAGACGGCTCACAACAATAACAACCCGATTTTTTTGTAACAATAACTATGTACAAGTATTGCAGACAATCCGCACTTGGGATGGGCGCCCAGCATCCACTACGGACTACGAGAAATAGATTTATCGGTAAGTAAAATCTTATTTTCTCTGACGTCCTAGTGGATGCTGGGACTCCGTCAGGACCATGGGGATTATACCAAAGCTCCCAAACGGGCGGGAGAGTGCGGATGACTCTGCAGCACCGAATGAGAGAACTCCAGGTCCTCTTTAGCCAGGGTATCAAATTTGTAGAATTTTACAAACGTGTTCTCCCCCGACCACGTAGCTGCTCGGCAGAGTTGTAATGCCGAGACCCCTCGGGCAGCCGCCCAAGATGAGCCCACCTTCCTTGTGGAATGGGCCTTGATAGATTTAGGCTGTGGCAGGCTTGCCACAGAATGTGCAAGTTGAATTGTGCTACAAATCCAACGAGCAATCGTCTGCTTAGAAGCAGGAGCACCCAGCTTGTTGGGTGCATACAGTATAAACAGCGAGTCAGATTTTCTGACTCCAGCCGTCCTTGAAATATATATTTTCAATGCCCTGACAACGTCCAGCAACTTGGAATCCTCCAAATCGCTAGTAGCCGCAGGCACCACAATAGGCTGGTTCAGGTGAAACGCTGAAACCACCTTAGGCAGAAACTGAGGACGCGTCCGCAGTTCTGCCCTGTCCGAATGGAAAATCAGATATGGGCTTTTATACGATAAAGCCGCCAATTCTGACACTCTCCTGGCTGAAGCCAGGGCCAGTAGCATGGTTACTTTCCATGTAAGATATTTAAAATCCACCGATTTGAGTGGCTCAAACCAATGGGATTTGAGAAAATCCAAAACTACATTAAGATCCCATGGAGCCACTGGGGGCACAACCGGGGGCTGTATATGTAGTACTCCTTTTACAAAAGTCTGGACTTCAGGAACTGAAGCCAATTCTTTCTGGAAGAAAATCGACAGGGCCGAAATTTGAACCTTAATGGACCCTAATTTGAGGCCCATAGACAATCCTGTTTGCAGGAAATGTAGGAATCGACCCAGTTGAAATTCCTCCGTCGGGGCCTTCCTGGCCTCACACCACGCAACATATTTTCTCCAAATGCGGTGATAATGTTGTGCAGTCACCTCCTTCCTGGCTTTTACCAGGGTAGGGATGACCTCTTCCGGAATGCCTTTTTCCCTTAGAATTCGGCGTTCAACCGCCATGCCGTCAAACGCAGCCGCGGTAAGTCTTGGAATAGACACGGTCCCTGCTGAAGCAGGTCCCGTCTTAGAGGTAGAGGCCACGGATCTTCCGTGAGCATCTCCTGAAGTTCCGGGTACCAAGTTCTTCTTGGCCAATCCGGAGCCACGAGTATCGTTCTTACTCCCCTTTGCCGTATAATTCTCAGTACTTTTGGTATGAGAGGCAGAGGAGGAAACACATACACTGACTGGAACACCCACGGTGTTACCAGAGCGTCCACAGCTATTGCCTGAGGATCTCTTGACCTGGCGCAATACCTGTCCAGTTTTTTGTTGAGGCGGGACGCCATCATATCCACCTTTGGTTTTTCCCAACGGTTCACAATCATGTGGAAGACTTCTGGATGAAGTCCCCACTCTCCCGGGTGTAGATCGTGTCTGCTGAGGAAGTCCGCTTCCCAGTTGTCCACTCCCGGAATGAACACTGCTGACAGTGCTATCACATGATCTTCCGCCCAGCGAAGAATCCTTGCAGCTTCTGCCATTGCCCTCCTGCTTCTTGTGCCGCCCTGTCTGTTTACGTGGGCGACTGCCGTGATGTTGTCCGACTGGATCAACACCGGCTGACCCTGAAGCAGGGGTTTTGCCAGGCTTAGAGCATTGTAAATCGCTCTTAGCTCCAGTATATTTATGTGAAGAGACATCTCCAGGCTTGACCACACTCCCTGGAAGTTTCTTCCCTGTGTGACCGCTCCCCAGCCTCTCAGACTGGCATCCGTGGTCACCAGGACCCAGTCCTGTATGCCGAATCTGCGGCCCTCTAACAGATGAGCACTCTGCAACCACCACAGAAGAGACACCCTTGTCCGTGGAGACAAAGTTATCCGCTGATGCATCTGCAGATGCGATCCGGACCATTTGTCCAGCAGATCCCACTGAAAAGTTCATGCGTGGAATCTGCCGAATGGAATCGCTTCGTAAGAAGCCACCATTTTTCCCAGGACTCTTGTGCATTGATGCACAGACACTTTTCCTGGTTTTAGGAGGTTCCTGACAAGTTCGGATAACTCCCTGGCTTTCTCCTCCGGAAGAAACACCTTTTTCTGAAGCGTGTCCAGAATCATTCCCAGGAACAGCAGACGTGTCGTCGGGGTCAATTGAGATTTTGGAAAATTCAGAATCCACCCGTGCTGTTGCAGCACTACTTGGGTTAGTGCTACTACGTCCTCCAGCTGTTCTCTGGACCTTGCCCTTATCAGGAGATCGTCCAAGTAAGGGATAATTAATACGCCTTTTCTTCGCAGAAGAAACATCATTTCGGCCATTACCTTGGTAAAGACCCGAGGTGCCGTGGACAATCCAAACGGCAGCGTCTGAAACTGATAATGACAGTTTTGCACCACGAACCTGAGGTACCCTTGATGTGAAGGGCAAATTGGGACATGCAGGTAAGCATCCTTGATGTCCAGGGACACCATAAAGTCCCCTTCTTCCAGATTCGCTATCACTGCTCTGAGTGACTCCATCTTGAACTTGAATTTTTGTATGTACAGGTTCAAAGATTTCAGATTTAGAATAGGTCTTACCGAGCCGTCCGGCTTCGGTACCACAAATAGTGTGGAATAATACCCCTTTCCCTGTTGTAGGAGGGGTACCTTGACTATCACCTGCTGAGAATACAGCTTGTGAATGGCTTCCAATACCGTCGCCCTGTCTGAGGGAGACGTTGGCAGAGCAGACTTTAGGAACCGGCGAGGGGGAGACTTCTCGAATTCCAACCTGTAACCCTGAGATACTACCTGCAGGATCCAGGGGTCCACCTGTGAGTGAGCCCACTGTGCGCTGAAATTCTTGAGTCAACCCCCCACCGCCCCTGAGTCCGCTTGTAAAGCCCCAACGTCATGCTGAGGGCTTTGCAGAAGCCGGGGAGGGCTTCTGCTCCTGGGAGGGAGCTGCTTGGTGCACTCTCTTACCCTTTCCTTTGCCTCGGGGCAGATATGACTGTCCTTTTGCCCGCTTGTTCTTATAGGAACGAAAGGACTGCGGCTGAAAAGACGGTGTCTTTTTCTGTTGGGAGGGGACCTGAGGTAAAAAGGTGGATTTCCCGGCTGTTGCCGTGGCCACCAAATCCGATAGACCGACCCCAAATAATTCCTCCCCTTTATACGGCAATACTTCCATATGCCGTTTGGAATCCGCATCACCTGACCACTGTCGCGTCCATAAACTTCTTCTGGCAGATATGGACATCGCACTTACTCTCGATGCCAGAGTGCAAATATCCCTCTGAGCATCTCGCATATAAAGAAAAGCATCCTTTAATTGCTCTATAGTCAATAAAATACTGTCCCTATCCAGGGTATCAATATTTTCAGTCAGGGAATCCGACCAAACCACCCCAGCACTGCACATCCATGCTGAGGCGATGGCTGGTCGCAGTATAACACCAGTATGAGTGTATATACTTTTCAGGGTAGTTTCCAGCCTCCTATCAGCTGGATCCTTGAGGGCGGCCGTTTCAGGAGACGGTAACGCCACTTGTTTTGATAAGCGTGTGAGTGCCTTATCCACCCTAGGGGGTGTTTCCCAGCGCGCCCTAACCTCTGGCGGGAAAGGATATAATGCCAATAACTTCTTTGAAATTAGCAGTTTTCTATCGGGGTTAACCCACGCTTCATCACACACTTCATTCAATTCCTCTGATTCAGGAAAAACTACAGGTAGTTTTTTCAGACCCCACATAATACCCCTTTTTGTGGTACTTGCAGTATCAGAGATATGCAAAGCCTCCTTCATTGCCGTGATCATATAACGTGTGGCCCTACTGGAAAATACGTTTGTTTCTTCACCGTCGACACTAGATTCGGTGTCTGGGTCTGTGTCGACCGACTGAGGTAAAGGGCGTTTTACAGCCCCTGGCGGTGTCTGAGACGCCTGGACAGGTACTAACTGGTTTGCCGGCCGTCTCATGTCGTCAACTGATTTTTGTAACGTGCTGACATTATCACGTAATTCCATAAACAAAGCCATCCATTCCGGTGTCGACTCCCTAGGGGGTGACATCACCATTACCGGCAATTGCTCCGCCTCCACACCAACATCGTCCTCATACATGTCGACACACACGTACCGACACACAGCAGACACACAGGGAATGCTCTTATCGAAGACAGGACCCCACTAGCCCTTTGGGGAGACAGAGGGAGAGTTTGCCAGCACACACCCAAGCGCTATAAATATATAGGAACAACCCTACAGAAGTGTTGTTTCCTTTATAGCAGCTTAATATATCAATATCGCCAAAAAAGTGCCCCCCCTCTCTGTTTTTTTACCCTGTTTCTGTAGTGCAGTGCAGGGGAGAGTCCTGGGAGCCTTCCTCGCAGCGGAGCTGTGCAGGAAAATGGCGCTGTGTGCTGAGGAGATAGGCCCCGCCCCCTATTTCGGCGGGCTCTTCTCCCGGTGTTTGTGAGACCTGGCAGGGGTTAAATACATCCATATAGCCCCAGGGGCTATATGTGATGTATTTTTAGCCAGTACAAGGTATTATCATTGCTGCCCAGGGCGACCCCCCCCCAGCGCCCTGCACCCTCAGTGACCGCTGGTGTGAAGTGTGCTGACAACAATGGCGCACAGCTGCAGTGCTGTGCGCTACCTCATGAAGACTGAAAAGTCTTCTGCCGCCGGTTTCTGGACCTCTTCACTTTTCGGCATCTGCAAGGGGGTCGGCGGCGCGGCTCCGGGACCGGACTCCATGGCTGGGCCTGTGTTCGATCCCTCTGGAGCTAATGGTGTCCAGTAGCCTAAGAAGCCAATCCATCCTGCACGCAGGTGAGTTCACTTCTTCTCCCCTAAGTCCCTCGTTGCAGTGAGCCTGTTGCCAGCAGGACTCACTGAAAATAAAAAACCTAATAACTTTTTCTAAGCAGCTCTTTAGGAGAGCCACCTAGATTGCACCCTGCTCGGACGGGCACAAAAACCTAACTGGAGGGTCATGGGGGGAGGAGCCAGTGCACACCACCTAGTCCTAAAGCTTTTATTTTTGAGCCCTGTCTCCTGCGGAGCCGCTAATCCCCATGGTCCTGACGGAGTCCCAGCATCCACTAGGACGTCAGAGAAATGTAGTGCCAACCCCAAAAAGGCAAAGGGGCTCTGGTGAGGCATAGCCGCTCCCCCTTAATATCAGGGCTCAGATGATCTCTTGACAGCCATAGTGAGAGCATTATCACACATGTAAACAAATTACATGGAAGCTTTTTAAAAGGATTAAAAAAAGTAAAAATAAAACTATCACTTATCCAATTTTCACCTTTACTGTACTGTAACTTCAACATTAGTGATATGTTTTCTCAGTGCATTCTTGAGGTTACAATTACAGCACTTATCAGCTTTCTCCAAAAAAGAAAAGCAATTCATACTAGTCATTGTTTAGCAATCTGAGTTTTTACAATGCTCTTCACTTCTCTCTAATGCGATCTCTCTACAATTGTATCTTCTGATGGCACGGAGACAATGGTGGTCATTCTGAGTTGATCGCAGCCAGCCTATGGGGGAGTGTATTTTAGCTTAGCACGACTGCGATCGCTTGTGCAGCCCTGCTAAGCTAAAAAAATTTCAAGCAGAACTTGACCAGCCCTATACCTACTTACCCTGTGCGATGATCCCTGCGATGCTGAAGCTGATTCTGACGTCAAACATCGCCCTCCGTTGTTCTGGACACGCCTGCGTTTTCCAATCCACTCCCCGAAAATGGCTGCCAATGCTGTGGAGACGCCCAGGTCCGCCTTCTTCCTATCCATCTTCTTTGCGGTTCGCTCTGCGACCGCTTTCTTCTCAAGAAACGACGTAACCCGGCGACACCTGTCGCCGGGCAATGTCGCGCACGCGCACTGCGGCCACCGCGCATGCGCATTCCGCACCCATTCGCATCACAGCGATAAACCTCTGCGTGCGAATGGGTCGGAATGACCCCCAGTATCTCTCGAGGGATCACTTTATGTGGCATAACAGCACAATATTATGAACGTGGATATCTAATATATAAAACGCTTAAATTGTGTTTAGCAGTTGCGCACTAGAGATGAGGGGAGGCCTCCCCACAGCTCCTAGAGCTACAGACAGACATAGGGTCTGTGGCTTAATGGTTTGCCATTAGTTAAGGGTGACTGGAGGGATTCAAAGTTTCTCCATCATCGGTGGCCTTGTGGCTGACCTCATGTCTGTAAAAACCATGGTTAATTTATTGTTGGAAAGGAACCAACAGGCCTAAAGCTGAACAGATTGTAGAGCAGGGATAGGCAATCTGTGGCATACCCTCCAACTGTACCTTTTTGTCCGGTACGGTATCCTTTTTTTATTGTCTGTACCGGCCAAAAGGGGATTTGTACCGGATGCATTGGCTCCGTATTTCTATTGATTTATGTAGCATCGCCGAGGGGACATGCCTCCTTTTCCTGTGGCCACACCCCTTTCCTAATTTGTACTGGTTTCTAGCTAGGAAACGTTGGAGGGTATGCTGTGGCTGCGGTGGAACTACTGTATACATACCAGCATGGCATGTCACAGTTTTAGTATGCCTTAACCCCTTCAGTGGCAAGTTGTTGTTTTTAATAGAGTAAAATTTTTATTCATAGAAAAAAAAGGTCAGATACAGACAATAATTGTACAAGTAGTCAATCATAGTAGGAAGCATGGGATACAGACACATGGCAACATGGCAACATACAATCAGTCCAGCACGTATATAATACAATTCCCACGGTTAACGACAAGAACTTGCAAGAATATATAGTCATCATTAGAAGAAAAAAAAATCTGTATACAAGCGTGTCAAAATACAAGCCAAAATAAATTTTCAAATGCAACCTGGCAAATTAAACTAACATTCGCCAAAAACAGCAAGGTAACAAAACAAAAGTAAAAAAAGAAATAACATAGAGTAAGTTGCACTACGTATCAAATAGGGTAGACGTAGACACCAGACATTAAGAGGTCAAACCCTTACATAGAAGGCTCATGAGAGGAATACACAGATACCAGCCAGGGAGACCATGGGGTATATGCAATTGCGGTCGAATTCCCGAAATTGTCGAATTTCGGGTCATTTTCGACCAAAAAAAAAATTCGCCTATGCAATTCAGTGCTTTCCGACCAAAAAACGGACTTTCAAAATTCGACTTTTTGAAATTCGAATTTTTGCAAATTCGACTTTTCTGCAATGATATAAGTGCTGCAATTCGACCAAAGCATATTCAATTCAAGTTTGGAAATTCGACAGCAGTGCTTTTAGACAGCAAATTCGTCATTTTCAATCCGCCACACTTTGGAGGGTGAAAACAAATAAAAAAATTTTAAACATGTTTTTTTTTGTGTTTTTTTTTTTGGGGGAATAGCAGATCTATTTATATTAGAAGGGATTAAGTACTTTTTTTTTTTTTTTTTTGGAGGCACAAATATTATTTATATATTTTTTAAAATATTATTTTTATTTTTATTTTTTTTATTGCTGGAACGGTAAAATCCTAAAAAAAAATGGCGTGGGGTCCCCCCTCCAAAGCATAACCAGCCTCGGGCTCTTCGAGCTGGTCCTGGTTCTAAAAATGCGGGGAAAAAATTGACAGGGGATCCCCCGTATTTTTAAAACCAGCACCGGGCTTTGCGCCTGGTGCTGGTGCCAAAAATACGGGGGACAAAAAGCGTAGGGGTCCCCCGTATTTTTAACACCAGCATCGGGCTCCACTAGCTGGACAGATAATGCCACAGCCGGGGGTCACTTTTATGCCGTGCCCTGCGGCCGTGGCATTAAATATCCAACTAGTCACCCCTGGCCGGGGTACCCTGGGGGAGTGGGGACCCCTTCAATCAAGGGGTCCCCCCCCCCAGCCACCCAAGGGCCAGGGGTGAAGCCCGAGGCTGTCCCCCCCCATCCAATGGGCTGCGGATGGGGGGGCTGATAGCCTTTTGTGATCATGAAAAGAATATTGTTTTTTCCAGCAGTACTACAAGTCCCAGCAAGCCTCCCCCGCAAGCTGGTACTTGGAGAACCACAAGTACCAGCATGCGGGAGAAAAACGGGCCCGCTGGTACCTGTAGTACTACTGGAAAAAAAATACCCAAATAAAAACAGGACACACACACCGTGAAAGTAAAACTTTATTTCATACGTCGACACACACATACTTACCTATGTTCACACGCCGACATCGGTCCTCTTCTCCATGTAGAATCCAGGGGTACCTGAAAATAAAAGATCAATATACTCACCTCAACCAGGCTCCAGAGATAAATCCACGTACTTGGAGAAAAAAACAAACCGAACACCCGCTCCATGCCGGACTGAAAGGGGTCCCATGCTGACACATGGGACCCCTATCCCCGAATGCAGAGAGACCTGTCAGTGACAGCTGTCACAGAAAGGTCTCTATAGCCAATCAGGAAGCGCAACTTCGTTGCGCTCATCTGATTGACTCTGTGCGTCTGAGCAGACAGCGCATCGCACAGCCCAGTCCATTATATTCAATGGTGGGAACTTAGCGGCTAGCGGTGAGGTCACCCGCCGGTCAGCGGCTGACCGGCGGGTGACCCCCCCCCGCTAGCCGCTAAGTTCCCACCATTGAAAGTAATGGAGCGGCTTTGCGATGCGCTGTCACATCACAGACAGCGCACAGCCAATCAGATGAGCGCCACGGAAGTAGCGCTTCCTGATTGGCTGAAGGGACTTCAGTGACAGGAGTCACGTGATGTCCCGGCATTCGGGAGAAAGGGGTCTGATGTGAAAGCATGGGACCCCTTTCTAGTCCGGTATGGATCGTTGTTCGTTTTTTTGTTTTGCCAAGTACGTGGATTATCTCTGGACCTGGATGTACCTCTGGACGCTGGAAGGTGAGTATAATTTTTTCACAGGTACCTCGGATCGTCGGAGACCGTGGCAGTCGGCGTGTCAACATAGGTAAGTATGTGTGTGTCGGCGTATGAAATAAAGTTTTACTTTCACGGTGTGTGTGTCCTGTTTTTATTTGGGTATTTTTTTCCCAGTAGTACTACAGGTACCAGCGGGCCCGTTTTTCTCCCGCATGCTGGTACTTGTGGTTCTCCAAGTACCAGCTTGCGGGGGAGGCTTGCTGGGACTTGTAGTACTAATGGAAAAAACAATATCTTTTTATTATCACAAAAGGCTATCAGCCCCCCCATCCGCAGCCCATTGGATGGGGGGGGACAGCCTCGGGCTTCACCCCTGGCCCTTGGGTGGCTGGGGGGGGGACCCCTTGATTGTAGGGGTCCCCACTCCCCCAGGGTACCCCGGCCAGGGGTGACTAGTTGGGTAGTTAATGCCACGGCCGCAGGGCACGGCATAAAAGTGACCCCCGGCTGTGGCATTATCTGTCCAGCTAGTGGAGCCCGATGCTGGTGTTAAAAATACGGGGGACCCCTACTCTTTTTGACCCCCGTATTTTTGGCACCAGCACCAGGCGCAGAGCCCGGTGCTGGTTTTAAAAATACGGGGGATCCCTGCCCAATTTTTCCCCTGCATTTTTAGAACCAGGACCAGCTCGAAGAGCCCGAGGCTGGTTATGCTTTGGAGGGGGGACCCCATGCCATTTTTTTTTTCGGGTTCTTCCCGTTTTTTAAAATCGCGGCAAAATCCGCCAAATCGGCCGATTTTCGCCCGCGACTCTGGCGAATCCGTTTTTCATTGAATATGGTGAATTCCGGAAGCCACCTTCCGGGATTCACCTGTCGAATTGAGTCGAATTAAAAAACGGCGAAAATTGCCGCGAATTCGACCGCAATTGCATATACCCCTATATCTTCTAAAATTTAGAACCAGCATTATTTTGCACATATACAAAACTCTCATTGGAGACAGAGTCATTTACTAGCGCCTTAAAGGAGGAGAAGGTGGGTCCCTTGGGATCCATCCAATCTCTTGCAATGGAGACCTTGGCCAGAGCACAGTGTCAGACTGGGGCATGTAGGGCCCACCGGGGGAATGCAGTGGTGGGGGCCCATGTTTAGAGGTGTGGACAGTCTGCAGAGGGGGTGTGGCCTGCCACATCAATGGTTTGACCAACGATTAAAGAGTGCAACATCTGGGCCTTTTCATAAATATATACACAGTAAATTCAGCTGCTGCATGCATGATAATGTACCAGATTACTTATCAGCAATGCACTCTAGAAAATACACTATAGTCCAGTATAAGGTAACATATGTATAATGTATAATTCAAGTATAGTCTGGAACCTGATCCTTAGAGCAGGAGGTGGGCCCCCAGGCAGTAGGGTCCACCGGTGGTTTCCCCTGTGCCCCTGTGGGCCAGTCCAAGCCTGCCAGGGCACAAATGTTATGGATATGTAACTCCTCCCATCTAGACAGGGAATCTGAGCCCTCTATTCCCAGAACAAATAACTTTGGTTTCAATACAGCTACAGGTATTCCTGTATCTCCCAGGGCCAACTGAACCTGAGACCAAAAGGCCTGCACAGAAGGAACTCCCACATAAGATGCCAGAAAGTGGCCTGGGCAATGAGACATTTAGGACAGGCGTCAGAGCGCCCACGTACAAACCCGGCAAGCCTAACTGGAGTCATATAGGTTCTGTGTAATATGAAGAACTGTATTTGTTGAAATCTAAGGGACTTAGTAACAATACATGGGTATTCCATTACATTCCTCCTCATCTAACGAACCCAGGTCACCCTCCCACTTCAGCCGTAACTGAGAAAGCAGATCGGTGTGATGTAAGGCAAGGAGATGCAGGTAGGAGAGAGAAATCGATTTAACAGGACCCAGATGAAATAAAAAAAGTCTTCAAGGGAAACGGTAGGAGTGTAAGAGGTGTGTTTCTAAACTGTGCCTGTAAAAGGTGCCTAAGTTGGAGGAAGAGAAAGAAGTATGAGTTAGGTAAGCCAAACTCGTCCTTCAATTGTTGGAAGGATTTCAGTGTTTCAACACAATATAGGTGAGACAGTAAGACCAAGGGCATAGATACCATAGGTGCAGGGAGCCTCAGCGAAGCTCCTTACGGGCTGCGCTCACCACAGGTTCTATTCCCACTCTATGGGTGTCATGGGAATAATAATGCCGACTGTCGGGATTGTGAGGGGGCGGGATGTAGGTGCCGGTATTGTGTCCGTCCGTCTCCTGACCGCCGGTTACATAACTGAATTCCGTATATACAAGGGCATAGCTACAATAGGTGCAGGGAATGTGGCTGCTATGGGGTCCGGGCCGTCTCTGGGGCCCGCGTCCTCCACCTAATTGCGGAACCTCGGCCATGGCTGCTTGTATCTGCAGCCACACCAACTCACACCACCTCTCCTGAGTACTAACTGATGCTGGGAGGAGGTGTGGCTGAGTCTGCAGTGACGTCACGGACCACTGGCCTGTCTCCTCCCAGCGACTTTGAGGAGAGATGATATAGAGCCGGCTGCGAGGGCAGATGTGGCTGTAGGGCAGCAGCACACTGCTAACACGTATAAAGCTGCAAATGGGGCCCCAGTGGTGAGTGCCCACCCACTGCGGGTAATCCACCAGGGGGGTCTTTAAGTAGTCATGGGGAGTGAAGGGGATCTTTTAGTAGTCCACGGGAGGGGGGGACGTGCCTTTGAGCAGTCAGCCGGGGGGGCCGTGGAAATTATGCCTTGGGGCCCCCACTGGCATAGCTACGCCCCTGAGTAAGACTATAGATTTAGGGGACCACACACTATGGCCAGCGAGAGATTTCAATTCAGGAAGCCAGCGAGAGTACCAGAGAGGAGTGTCCGGGTCGTAGCAGGATAAGTGGGTGGGGTGCCAGGCAGCCCACAGCACAGCCATGTGAATCCCAGGAGTAGGGAGGGAGGTTGCCAACAGGCAAGCCTCCACCCCATTCCTTTTTGTTTGGCACCTGGCCGGTCCGGCCGGCCAGTGGTTGCAGCAGGGCTGTTTGTAGGGGAGGGGGCAGCCAGTGTTAAAAGCAGGCTCCGGGGGACAGAAGGGCATCTTAACTCCTCGTGCAGCCAGTACACCCACCCAGCCCGGTGGACGTTAAAGGTAAGTAGGGTGCTGGCTGGCCAGAAGCCAGGAAAAGGCCAGTTATTGGTAATTGTTAAAATGTCATGAATATTGCATTACATGTTTATTTGTGAAAATATATTCCAAAAAATAAAGGGGGTCATTCCGAGTTGATCGTAGCCCTGCAAAATTTAGCAGGGCTACGATCATGTCCATAGACATGCGGGGGGGACGCCCAGCACAGGGCTATCCCGCCCCGCATGTCAGTGCCCCCCCCCCCCCCCCCCCCGCAGAAGTGCAAAAGCATCCCACAGTGGCGATGCTTTTGCACTTTAGGAGTAGCTCCCGTGCCAGCGCACCTTTAGCGTGCTGGCCGGGAGCTACTTGTGTGACGTCACGCAGCCACTGTGGCCCGCCCCCCGCACGGTCCGGCCATGCCTGCTTTGGCCGGACCGCGCCCACAAAATGGCAGGCAAACACCGCAGTTTCGTAGTCCCCTGCCCGGCGACCGCCTCTGCCTGTCAATCAGGCAGAGGCGATCGTCCCACAGCGACGGCCTTCGGCCGTCTGGCATGCGCCGGCGCACTGTGGCAGTTCTGACTCAATTGCAAAGCTGCGATAAACTTCAGCGTGCGACTGGGTCAGAATGACCCCCCCCCCAAAAAAAGAGAAAAACAAAAACAAAAAGACTATATGTCAAGCCGCGGCACTTACCACTGCGGCGGCGGGTCCTGAGGTCTGTCTGGGTCCGATCGGCTGGCTGCGGCACTGGGCTGCAGGGAGTGTGGCGCAGTCGGCGGCGGGAGTGACTGCTTCCGGGAGGCAGGAGGGAGGACCTAGTGGCCAAATTTCCCTGTGTGTCTGCAGTATGGGGGCGGCCATGTTGGAGACCAAAGTGCAGCACCAATGAGCGTGATGGGTGAGTGACAGCCAATCCTGATCCCCTGCTGCCTATAAGTAGGCTGGGATTTTTGCATTCTGTGCCAGTGCTTAGTTACTCTGTGCCTCAGCTCTGTGCTCCCGCAGCTTGTTCTGTGTATCTCCGGTTAATTGGTCCCGTCTGGCTCTCCAAGTCCTCTGCCGACTCTCGCCATACAACGCCCACCACCACTTTTATGTGCGGTCACGGTCGCCCGCTCTCCCACCGGTGCTTTCGGATTCCGTAGGATCCCCGTGGTGGATCGCCACTGTCCAGTTTTCTCAATTCTTCATCCACATCTTCAAATCATCCAGCATCCAGATTTCACAGTTCTTAATCCATGTCTTCAAATCATCCAGCATCCAGTTTTCACAGTTCTTCATCCACGTCTTCAAATCAGCCAGCATCCAGTTTTCACAGTTCTTAATCCATGTCTTCAAATCATCCAGCATCCAGTTTTCACAGTTCTTCATCCACGTCTTCAAATCAGCCAGCATCCAGTTTTCACAGTTCTTAATCCATGTCTTCAAATCATCCAGCATCCAGTTTTCACAGTTCTTCATCCACGTCTTCAAATCAGCCAGCATCCAGTTTTCACAGTTCTTAATCCATGTCTTCAAATCATCCAGCATCCAGTTTTCACAGTTCTTCATCCACGTATTCAAATCAGCCAGCATCCAGTTTTCTCAGTTCTTCTTCCACGTCTTCAAATCATCCAGCATCCAGTTTTCACAGTTCTTCATCCACGTCTTCAAATCAGCCAGCATCCAGTTTTCTCAGTTTTTCTTCCACGTCTTCAAATCATCCAGCATCCAGTTTTCTCGGTTCTTCATCCTCGCCTTCATACCCTCCAGCAACCTTGCCATTGCAGCATTCTACTAACTCGTCTTCACAATTCTTCAGTCTCGTCCTTATATCAACCTACGAACATCCTTCACAGTTATACAACCTTGGCTTCCTATCACTCAGCGACTCGCTTCCCAGCAGTTTCCCAGTCCTGAATTAATTAGCCCCAGCGCCCTGCAGTCTCATTCATATCTGTTGTCCTCAATAAATACTGTATATGAAAAGGAATTACCTTCGTCCTCCTTGTTTCCAGCACTCAGGGGCATCTGCTCCTTCTGAGTCCAACGGATCCACAAACACCACCTGACACTATGGGGGTCATTCCGAGTTGTTCGCTCGCAAGCTGCTTTTAGCAGCTTTGCACACGCTAAGCCGCCGCCTACTGGGAGTGAATCTTAGCTTATCAAAATTGCGAACGAAAGATTAGCAGAATTGCGAATAGACACTTCTTAGCAGTTTCTGAGTAGCTCCACACTTACTCGGCATCTGCGATCAGTTCAGTGCTTGTCGTTCCTGGTTTGACGTCACAAACACACCCAGCGTTCGCCCAGACACTCCTCCGTTTCTCCAGCCACTCCCGCGTTTTTCCCAGAAACGGTAGCGTTTTTTCGCACACACCCATAAAACGGCCAGTTTCCGCCCAGAAACACCCACTTCCTGTCAATCACATTACGATCACCAGAACGAAGAAAAAACCTTGTAATGCCGTGAGTAAAATACCTAACTGCATAGCAAACTTACTTGGCGCAGTCGCACTGCGGGCATTGCGCATGCGCATTAGCGACTAATCGCTCCGTTGCGACAAAAAAATACCGAGCGAACAACTCGGAATGACCCCCTATATACATGAATAATAAAAAGCAAATATCAGAGATGAATAAAGCGATCCCTTTTTGCTGGCAGTGTTCTGTACTTTTGTTGCTTGTGCAGTGTGATGTCAAGTGTAATGGTTGTCACAGTATGTGCGCGGGGAGGGAGCGGTGCACAAGGCATGAAAGTAGGGGATTGTCAGAATGCCTCGCATAGTCACCAATAGGCGGCCGCACGCCTGGTTCCAGCAATAATATGGGATGGGCCATACGGGTTGCGCGCCGGGTGAGGGTGCTGTGCAGATGGTAGCTGGTACCAAAAGAGTAGGGGGCGTGGGTGCGTTCCCCCAAGGTGGGGACTTGCACGCCCCAGGAGGTGCCAAAATTGTAGGGGGCATGGCCGCATACCCCCAAGGTGGGGACGTGCACGCCCCAGGTGGTACAATGTTGGAAGAGCCTTTGCACACCGCTTCCCTTTACTTACCCTGCAATTGGTTTGGTTGTGATTTATATGAGTAATAAATAAAGCTGTGACCGATTTAATTGCCCAAAGTAAAGTCGTCTCGTCTCCGTTATTTGGTAAGTCAAGTCGGGGTGCCGGTAAGTCGACCTCTCCATCCTTATGTTACATTTGCTCTACCTGCAGTGCAACATGGTTTTACCGAATTGATAACTTTTCTGGTTTGCTAACAACTCTGAATCACTCCCTAAGTACTGTAGTTAAAATATCAAACTCCCTAAATTTTCAGTACTCTGATTTTCTGACAGTATGCATAGCAAAGTATTAAAAGTAATAAAGTAATATAATCGCAATAAAAACAAGCCCTTTTGTGCAGTATGGGCCTGATTCAGATGTTGTTGCAGTTGCTATCACTGCTGCTTCTTGGATGAAACACGTTTGAGCGGTACAGCGTGCCGTAGACAGAATTGACGTCTGTTGCACCGAAATCGAGGCCTGGACTGCTGCCAGCTTCCAGATTGTCCAGGACAGCGTACACGTGGAGATCAGCGTTCTGTGAGCGGTTCACCTGTGCCTATGTGATATGCACTTGTTTACTATACTATTTGTAAGTGCAATTTATCTTTCTGCTTCGGGGTACACTGGGCTCCACAAAGATTAACATCGGGTGGTAGAGTAGGATCTTGATCCGAGGCACCAACAGGCTCAAAGCTTTGACTGTTCCCAAGATGCACAGCGCCGCCTCCTCTATAACCCCGCCTTCGTGCACAGGAGCTCAGTTTGTAAGTTGGTGCCAAGCAGTAAGCAGGCAATCAACAGGGGGGCTGCCATTGCAGCCCATATTATAGCTTATTCAGAAGAAAAGAAGAACTTTTGAAGACTTCAAGGGCTGCAGCTTTTATGTATGTCACATAAGACATTCTTTGCTGCAGCTCCATCACTCCCCCAACGGCGCTGTATACTGCCGCGCCCTGGTTGCCGGGTAACAACAGCGGAGGCTCCGGTGTCCTTCTCTTAGTCAAACACACCCGCCGCTGCCCTCCAGGATCGCATGGCCGCAGGCAGGGTAGGACTGGCCCACAGGGGTACCAGGGAAACCACCGGTAGGCCCCACTGCCTGAGGGCCCACACCTTCCTCTAGGGATCAGGATCCAGACTGTGCACTTGTATTATACATGATAGATATGTTGCATTACACTGCACTAAACTATTGTGTATTTCAAGCCTCTGTGGAGGCTGGCCTCACACCCTTTGTAGGCTGACCACACCCACAAGTATGGGCCCCTATAACTGCATTCCCCCGGTGGGCCCTTCATGTCCCAGGCCGAAAATGGCCGCAGGTACAAGGGGAGGTAAGGGGTCTCTTTGGCCCACTGTTAACCGGGGGCCGCGCGCGCTGGCATGGACACTATAAAGGGCAGCCGCTCCACTAGTCACTGGGACGCATGGCACAGGTGGGGGTTTTTCTCTCATAAAAATCCCGTTTAATCAAGCCCGCAGCGCCCGATGGGGAAGCCAGCAGGGGGATAAGGCCTAACCTGTAGCCCCTCTCCCAGCCCCAGGGCACCATTTGAGTAAATGTCCCCGCCCTGGAGCTGCATATCTCTCCCTCACTCCCTGTCAGCCGCCATCACAACGGAGCTGCGCTGTTCCTGGGACTGCTGGGGCAAATCCTCCTCTGTAAAGCCGCCTGCTCGCCAGCGCTGTGCGTTTTACAGGACACTTAAGTATTCTACCTGTCAAGGGACACTGGGGCAGATGTATTAACCTGGAGAAGGCATAAGGAAGTGATAAACCAGTGATATGTGAAAGGTGATAAAGGCACCAGCCAATCAGATCTGTTAATTTACATATTGGAGCTGATTGGCTGGTGCCTTTATCACCTTGCACATATCACTGGTTTATCACTTCCTTATGCCTTCTCCAGGTTAATACATCTGCCCCAGTGTTAGTTAAGAAAGAGTGCATAGATTCAGGACTGTGTGGTACAAACACCCTGGGATATACATCCAGTATCTACTGTGTTTTGTTATATCTACTGTTTACATATATATCCATACTGAAGGCCCATACACATTAGACGATGTCGCTCTGTGAGCGACATCATCTAATGTTTTCCCCTCCCGGGCCGGCCGGTCGGCGGCCGACTGTACACACTGAGCGATATGACCGCTCATATCGCTCAGTGACGTCACGCCTCCGCCAGCCCTGCATGCAGGTCGTGGACGACAGTCCAGATCCTGCATGCATGCCCTACCAACAGCGGCGATCGCTGCCGACCCATAGTACATTTGTGACTATATATGTGTGTGTTCATGTAGCTTCTGCGTGGCTTCCATATCGGGTATTTCACTCAGCGTGCTGCTCCTATATTCTATAACCTGAAGGCGCCAAGTGTGTCAGGTTTCTCCACAATGTAGATATTTCACAGGATATACCTGTATACGTGTACTTTTCCTTGTGATTTATAGTCACTTTCTTTTTATATATATACATATATATATATATATATATATATATCTTCTGAATTCCAGGTTTGTGCTGACAGGAAAGTCACATTACACTGGGAGTTCTTGCTACTGTAGGTATATTGCTTCTAAATATTGTACCAGGTTGCCTGATATTGTGCTTATATTATGTCAGCTTCACGAGGCAGCGGAGCTGGGCTTCTCCCACATTGCGTGGTGGTGATGCTGCGGACATTTTGGAGGAAGATATGGCAGCAGAGAGTTTAGGTTCAGGGGGTTCCTTAGCCCCCAGTGGGTCTATAGTACCGGGGGTAACAAATGACCCACATTGGGCTACCTTTTCCACGCTGTTGAATACGCTAGTAACTAAACTGACGCCCCCTGTGGGACCACCTGTGCCACTGCAGCAGTTTATGGTCCCTGCAGTTAATCCGCCATGGACGGATCAGATTTCCACTCAGTTACAGCACTTGAACGAACTAAGTCCAAATCTCACTCTCGCCCACCTAAGACGGTTTCTAAACGGGCCGCTACTTCCTCACAATCCACTGCTATTCCAGACACATCCTCTGAGGAGGATGGTGCATATACTGAGCCCACAGACACTGACTCAGATGCTTCTGATGGTGAAGGGAAGTCAATGGTTCTTCAGGTCTCTGATGATCCTGAGCCTGTGGCTGTCTCTAAAAATCCGGACAGATTTAAACGTAAGAAAGTGGTTAAACAAGTTTTACCTCATTCTCAACACCTGGCTGACATTCATCAGGAATCCTGGGAAAACCCGGGTACGAAATTCACACCGCATAAGAGACTGTTGGCTTGCTATCCTCTCTCTGCGGAGCTATTATTATTATTATTAGTACATTCTATTTATAAGGCACCACATGTGTTCCGCAGCACCGTACAAAGGACAGTACAGGGAGACAAAACATAGCATTACAGTAAATAAATAACAGAAATAGAGTACAGGTAACATAGAGCACCACACATTCTCAAGACATAATACAGCTAAGATGTAAGTATTGAGGGAGTGATCATCGTACTACTAAGGGCTGGTGACCATAGATGGAGATGAGCCTTTACTAGCAGGGTAAAGATGGTCGTTGAGTAGGGGAGAGCTGCGAGTGAAATGTGTCGAGACGAGAGCTAAGATAACAAGAGGAAAGAGGGCCCTGCTCTGAAAAGTTAACAATCTAGATGGGAGGGGCGACAGACAGATGACAAGAGGTGCAGGCAAGCGGGAGGTAGCCTGATGGCAGTATGCAAGCAAAGCTGAGATGTTCACGGCATGAGGCAGGGGGGGTGGAGGCGCGGCTTCAGGACTGGGTTATGCATCGGGAGGGTATGCTATGTAAAAATTGGGAAACTCCTCCGCCTGTAGATTCTCATGTGGCACGCACGGTAGTTTCCTCTGCTCTGCCAGTAACTACCGTCACCTCTCTGAAGGAACCAACGGATAGACGTGTGGAGGGTTGCTTGAAAGCGATTTACACCCTAACAGGGGCTGTGCATAGGCCAACCATTGCAGCAACATGGGCTGCTGAAGCTGTTGAGGCGTGGGCTCAGGAGCTTGAGGTGGAGCTGCCTTCCAACGCATCTGAGCATGCTCGACAATGTCTCTCATATATTACCATGGCTTCTCTGTACCTTAAGGAGGCGGCCTCCGATGCCGGGGTGCTACTACGGCCATCTTGGCCAGACATATCCTTTGGTTGAGATTCTGGTTGGTGGATATGGATTCCAAGAAAAAACCCTGGAGGTGCTTCCTTTCAAGGGAGACATTCTCTTTGGAAAAGACCTCAATAAGATTGTGGCTGATCTGGCTACTGCTAAAACAGCTTGCCTACCTAGTACGGCTCCTTCCGCACAGAAGGCTAAAAGTACTTTCCCTCTGTCCTTTCGTCCTCCAGGTAAAGCAAAAGGTCAGGTGTACCCAAAGCAAGCTCGTGTTTTCAGACCTGCAAAGCCCAGACCGAAGCGAGCCTGGGCTGCCCGTCAGCTTGCCGCATGGCAGGGCGGGCCTCCGTCTGGAGGATCCCAGGGTGGGAAGCCGACTTCTAGGTTTTGCCCAGGAATGGTTGAAGACCACTTCAGATACCTGGGTGAGGGAAGTCGTCACTCGAGGTTACGCCGTACCCTTCAAGAATCATCCCCCTCATCGATTTTGCCTGACAGATGTTCCTCTGGACCCGCAAAAGCAAACACTCTGCATTTGGTGGTAGATTCCCTCCAGACCACAGGAGTGGTAGTACAGATGCCTCTGGCTCAGAGAGGCAAGGGGTACTATTTGCCGCTGTTTCTAGTCCCGAAACCGAACGGGTCCTCGCAGCCCATTCTCAATCTGAAGTCCTTGAATATGTATGTGTGGGTCTCCAAGTTTCGTATGAAATCTCTGCACTCTATTGTTCTGGCCTTGGAGCCTTGGGACTATATGGTCTCCCTGGACATACAGGATGCCTACCTGCATATTCCTATTGCAGTGTCTCATCAGCAGTACCTGAGGTTCGTGGTGGGCAACCTTCATTACCAATTTCGGGCGTTACCCTTTGGTTTGACAACAGCTCCCCGAGTTTTCACCAAAGTAATGGCGGTCATGACGACTTCACTCCGGTCGTCAAGGGGTCAGGTTCCTACCGTACCTAGACGATTTGTTGATCCTGGCAAATTCCCCAGAAATTCTCCTGTGTCATCTAGATCTGACTGTCCAGTTCATGACAGCCCACGGGTGGCTTGTCAACTGGAAGAAATCATCCCTGATTCCTGCTCGGAACATGGTACACCTGGGAGCGTTATTGGACACTCACAACCACCAGTTGTTCTTGTCTCAGGAGAAAGTACTGAAACTTCAGGACAGGATTCTATGCTTCCTATCTCGTCCGCAAGTGTCGATACATTCGGCAATGCAAGTGCTAGGTCTCATGGTGTCTGCTTTCGACATGGTGGAGTATGCTCAATTCCATTCTCGCCCTCTGCAGAAGTTAATTCTGTCCAAATGGGACGGCCTGCCTCACCGGATCAGATCTCACATGATCTCCTTGTCTCCAGAGGTCCACCTATCACTGAGCTGGTGGCTGCAGGACTATCGATTGAGCAGGGGCCGTCCCTCCTACTGACGACGGATGCCAGATTTAACAACGGTAAGTTCTTACCATAAATCTCATTTTCTGCTGCGGGGTACACCGGGCTCCACAAGGATTAACATCGGGGATGTCCTAAAGCAGTTCCTTATGGGAGGGGACGCACTGCAGCGGATACAAGAACCCGGCGTCCAAAGGAAGCATCCTGGTAGGCAGAAGTATCGAAGGTATAGAACCTAATGAACGTGTTCCCTGAGGACCATGTAGCCGCCTTGCACAACTGTTCAAGGGTCGCACCACGGTGGGCCGCCCAAGAAGGTCCAACTGACCGAGTAGAATGGGATTTTGATGGTAGCAGGAACCGGACGACCAGCCTGTACATAAGCATGTGCAATCACCATTCTAATCCATCTGGCCAGTGTCTGCTTGGAAGTAGGCAAGCCACGTTTGTGAAAACCAAACAACACAAAAAGAGAATCAGATTTCCTAACAGAGGACGTTCTCTTCACATAGATACGGAGAGCCCGTACTACATCCAAAGACCGCTCTTTGGAAGACAACGCAGGAGAATTAAAGGCTGGAACCACAATCTCCTGGTTAAGGTGGAAGGAAGACACCACCTTGGGTAAATAACCAGGCCGCGTTCAAAGAACCGCCCGGTCATGGTGAAAAATCAAATGGGGAGACGTACAGGATAAGGCACCCAAGTCCGAGACCCGTCTAGCTGAAGCAATAGTCTGCAAAAATAGCACCTTAAGGGAAAGCCACTTAAGGTCAGCAGAGGCAAGAGGTTCAAACGGAGACTCTTGTAAAGCCTCCAAAACCACCGACAGATCCCAAGGGGCCACAGGTGGCACATAAGGAGGCTGAATCCGCAACACGCCCTGAGTGAATGTATAAACATCAGGTAGGGCAGCAATCTTTCTCTGAAACCAAACAAGGCAGAAATGTAAACCTTGAGGGAGGCCAGACAAAGGCCTAAGTCCAGGCCTAGGAAGGAAGGTTGTAGGAAGGCCAATAGTTTGGCCGTACTGAACTTGAAAACGACAAGAACAACTGGTGGTTGTGAGTGTCCAATAACGCTCCCAGGTGTACCATGCTCCAAGCAGGAATCAGGGATGATTTCTTTTAGTTGACAAGCCACCCGTGGGCTGTCATGACCTGGACAGTCAGATCTAGATGACACAGGAGAATTTCTGGGGAATTTGCCAGGATCAACAAATCATCTAGGTACGGTAGGAACCTTCTTTGGGTTGGTGTGGAACTAGCCGCTGACACCCTCTCCTGTGGTGAGTGTGTGGTGTAACTGGCTATGAGCAATTGTCATCTCTAGTACCTGCTACTGCATTGGGCTGGTTAACGAAACTGATCTCATGTGCACGGAGGCGGGGTTATAGAGGAGGCGGCGCTGTGCATCTTGAGAACAGTCAAACGCTTTGAGCCTGTTGGTGCCTCGGATCAAGATCCTACTCTACACCCCGATGTTAATCCTTGTGGAGCCCAGTGTACCTCGCCGAAAGAGACTTAACAACAGTAAGTTCTTACCATAACTCTTGTTTTTAAAAGATTGTAAAAGTATGATTACCTACCCCTGCCTCAGCCACCTCAGTGTGATACATAAATACTCTCATGGCAGCGCCACCTCCCTCTCACATACACATACCCCAGCCACCTCCCTCTCACACAGATAACCTAGCCCTGCCTCAGCCACCTCAGTATGATACATAAATACCCGTTGCAGCGCCACCTCACACACACATACACACCCCAGCCACCTCCCTCTCATACACATATACCCAGCCCTGCCCCATGCACCTCCCTCTTACAGACATATACCCCACTCACCTCCCTCTCACCAGTTAATTTACCCTAGCCCTGCCTCACTGCTGTCAGCCAGAGTTTCCAGTGTGCTAATTTGTCTACTGCAACCTGTCGAAGTCAAAAAAATATTACATAAAGAGAACATACAAACTACACGCATTATGAGTCGCTATACTTGCAAATACGCGCAGCGAGCACAGCAATATATGGTAACACCCGCATTTACACGGACATGCCACAGAGATGAATTCGACACTTATTTCATGCAGTACATAATTGTGGTGGTATCAAGCGCCAGACATCATGATGATTTAGAATTGTATATGATGGAGTGGTGTCATGTATGTGTATTATTTGAACGAAACCAGATAGACCGGTCATGTTTACTATTGAAGCAACCAGATTGATGTGTAGATTCATTTGATGCTTGTTGTGAAGTTGTGGGACATTGCAGCGGATAATTATGATTACATGTATAAAAGCTAAAATCACTTTTATTAGAACAATACATAGACCAAACAGGTAGTGGACAGGAAACTCAGGCCAGCCCTTTGGACGTCCCCAAGGCTGAACCTGTTCAGCATATACAAAGAACCTAGTGACTCATCATGAATGAGAGAGAGTCCCCTCCCCCAAACTAGATAACACATTGCTGATCACACCGGAAGGTAGTTCCTGTTTTGGTCTCAGAGTTGCTGTAAGGTCTGAGACGATGATGGACTTGCTGGCAGATCAGTTCCTGTATTAATTTACTGAGAGAGAGAGAGAGAGACATAAGATGCATTGGAGGGAATGGTAATTGTATCGCTGGCCTGTAACTGAAACTGTATGTAATGGCATGTAACTGTATGTAACTTTATGTATTAACTGCTTACTGTGTGAGTTGTAATCATGTAACTATAGGTATACTGTACTTTGTAATATATATTGAATCCATATCCTTTTAATAACAAATATATTCATCAATGAGCTTTGGAACTCAGATAATGTGTGGGAGTATTGTTTTCTCTTATGGGATGCAGTGTTTTGCGATGTAAAGCGCACATTCATGGGATATGGTAATAAGAGATGCAGGCATTTACAATATATATTAGAGCGGGCATTTTAAATATATGTGAGAAATCAATTTGGCATTCATAAACCCTTCCCCCCGATGGTGGCCCTGTCCTTGACACTTTGCAAACCTATGTGCACTTCTAGTTTGCGGAGGTGCCTTTTGAGAGCAGAGAATGGGTGTGTGTTTCAGCTCACTTATGCAAAACCAAAGATTTTGCTGTGTGTACAGTGTGCTTCGTAAATCAGTTGTATTGAATATTTGCTGAGACATAACCTGAGCAGTGGATTTTTGACTTATTGTTTTCCGTATCGAACAATCACTTTTCCGTACTTCCTGACATTTTCAGAGACCTCTCCGGGAATATCCTGGAGGGAGCATTCATGTCTGATTCAAAGACACAATTCATGGCATTATATCATTGTGGTAGGGTTAAGATCACACGATTCAATGCGAATTGTGTCATCCAACCCTAGGACTGTCCACTTCCTGACTGAAGTGCAGGAGACGGCCAACTGTTCAGGAGGCCGGGAAAGTCCATCTAACTCAGAGACTCTGCCGGCTGTTCGGGGAGAGTTTGCAAGTACTGTATGTGACTTTTCATGTTACCCATGTGCAGTTCATTAATAAATAAAAAATTCCAGCCACTAAAAAATAAATGGTAACGTTTTATGTTTTCTCCCATTATGGCTTCTGTATACTGCCTTTATGCAAACAGACACCACTTTAAATAAATCATAAACTTCTGTAAACACATACAGTGAAGCTTATGGTATGTACACAATGTGGATATATTAGTCTGTTATAACAAAGGTTTCTTTTAGAGATGAGCGCCGGAAATTTTTCGGGTTTTGTGTTTTGGTTTTGGGTTCGGTTCCGCGGCCGTGTTTTGGGTTCGACCGCGTTTTGGCAAAACCTCACCGAATTTTTTTTGTAGGATTCGGGTGTGTTTTGGATTCGGGTGTTTTTTTTCAAAAAACCCTAAAATACAGCTTAAATCATAGAATTTGGGGGTCATTTTGATCCCAAAGTATTATTAACCTCAAAAACCATAATTTACACTCATTTTCAGTCTATTCTGAATACCTCACACCTCACAATATTATTTTTAGTCCTAAAATTTGCACCGAGGTCGCTGTGTGAGTAAGATAAGCGACCCTAGTGGCCGACACAAACACCGGGCCCATCTAGGAGTGGCACTGCAGTGTCACGCAGGATGGCCCTTCCAAAAAACCCTCCCCAAACAGCACATGACGCAAAGAAAAAAAGAGGCGCAATGAGGTAGCTGACTGTGTGAGTAAGATAAGCGACCCTAGTGGCCGACACAAACACCGGGCCCATCTAGGAGTGGCACTGCAGTGTCACGCAGGATGGCCCTTCCAAAAAACCCTCCCCAAACAGCACATGACGCAAAGAAAAAAAGAGGCGCAATGAGGTAGCTGACTGTGTGAGTAAGATAAGCGACCCTAGTGGCCGACACAAACACCGGGCCCATCTAGGAGTGGCACTGCAGTGTCACGCAGGATGGCCCTTCCAAAAAACCCTCCCCAAACAGCACATGACGCAAAGAAAAAGAAAAGAAAAAAGAGGTGCAAGATGGAATTGTCCTTGGGCCCTCCCACCCACCCTTATGTTGTATAAACAGGACATGCACACTTTAACCAACCCATCATTTCAGTGACAGGGTCTGCCACACGACTGTGACTGATATGACGGGTTGGTTTGGACCCCCCCCAAAAAAGAAGCAATTAATCTCTCCTTGCACAAACTGGCTCTACAGAGGCAAGATGTCCACCTCATCATCATCCTCCGATATATCACCGTGTACATCCCCCTCCTCACAGATTATCAATTCGTCCCCACTGGAATCCACCATCTCAGCACCCTGTGTACTTTGTGGAGGCAATTGCTGCTGGTGAATGTCTCCACGGAGGAATTGATTATAATTCATTTTAATGAACATCATCTTCTCCACATTTTCTGGATGTAACCTCGTACGCCGATTGCTGACAAGGTGAGCGGCGGCACTAAACACTCTTTCGGAGTACACACTTGTGGGAGGGCAACTTAGGTAGAATAAAGCCAGTTTGTGCAAGGGCCTCCAAATTTCCTCTTTTTCCTGCCAGTATAAGTACGGACTGTGTGACGTGCTGTTATGCACACCAGTGCCTGCAGGAATGTACTGGTGTTTGAACTGTTATGCAAAACAAATGGACTCACAGACAAACTGGGGAATATGACATAACGTACACAGAAGGTGATAGGGTAACAAAATACACACACAGTGAACAGAGAAGCCCAGAGGCTAAGGAACTGGGTATCTCCCTTGTATTAGAACTGCTCAGATGTAAAAAGCAAGATGTTGTGTTTTAATACGTAGAGAACCCGAAATGCTGTTGCTAAGGGCAACAGCAAAACCCTAAAGGGTTACCAACGGGTGTGGCAGTAAACTCCTAGGTCAGAGATGGAATGATAGACACAAGGAGAGCCTCCACAATCCTGATTCTCACTTGCAGTGCACAGGTTTAAGCTTACTGCCACTAAACTGACCCCTGACACCTAGCACAGTGAGACAGGATTAGACAGGCAAGTGTTAGAATACAGCCGCAAACTTGCTAAGTTCACAGAGTAATAACAGAACCCCAGCAAGCTAAACGACTGACTCCAGTCTTACTGCTAGGTCTGGATTGGCAGAGTGTAATACCAAATCCCCAGGCCTATTTGCAGTAAGCAACAAACAAATACAAAGCTACACAGTACTGGCTAACTTTCATGAACTGACTAACCAACAGAGATTCAGCAGCATCTGCTTACCCTGAAAAGAGGCCTTATAAAGCAGGTGCTGTCCACGCCCCACTCAGACCTCACAGACTGTGAGCACAAAAACCAGCACCGGATCCCCTGCCGTGCACAGAGCCTATAACCACTGCACAGCAAAAGACCCGAACCGGAGTATCAGCTGCGCTCAGGTTACTCCACTAGCACTTGTCTCCCGGTTGCCATGACGACGTGGCAGCACAGGGCAGGAGACCCTAACAGTACCCCCCCTCTGACGAGGGGTCAAAGAACCCCTACCACCGGGTTTATCGGGGAACTGCGAGAAGAAAGAGCGTATCAGTCTGGGGGCATGAAGATCACAACTGCGCACCCACGACCGCTCCTCCGGGCCATACCCCTTCCAGTGCACCAAAAATGACAGCCGACCCCGAACCACCTTGGAGTTAAGAATCCTTTCAACAACAAACTCCCTCTGGCCACGTATCAGAAGAGGGGAAGGTCTTCCACTGGAAGAAGGATTACTAATCGCCCGTTTTAAAAGGGAACAATGAAATGTTTTATTGATACCCAAAGAACGGGGCAGATCTAACTGAAATGCCACCGGATTGATAACCCTGGTGATCTTATAAGGGCCGATGAACCGGGGCCCTAACTTATGAGATGGCTGTCTCAACTTCAAATTCTTGGTAGACAACCAGACGAAGTCTCCTAATTTGAAGCTGCAGGGTCTTTTCCGCTTATCAAAAACCCTTTTGGTCACTAATGACACAGACACAAGGGCTTTCTTCACTTTCCGCCAAATACCTCTAAGGACCGAAACCACAGAGGAACCACCAGGCGTGGAGTCCAGGGGGTCAAAAGAATTGGCCTTAGGATGATGCCCATACACACAAAGGAAGGGAGAGATCCCTGTAGCAGAGTGAGCCGCGTTGTTATAGGCAAACTCCGCCATGGACAGATGAGCAACCCAGTCAGTCTGACACTTGGAGACATAACACCTGAGGAACTGCTCCAAGGACTGGTTCACCCTTTCAGTCTGCCCATTAGACTGCGGATGGTAGCCTGACGACAAGCTGACAGAAATCTGGAGATCGGAACAAAATGCCCTCCAGAATTTGGCCACAAACTGGGATCCGCGGTCAGAGACCACATCAAGTGGCAACCCGTGGAGACGCACAACATGCAGCATAAATAATTCAGACAGGCGTCTGGCTGATGGCAGCCCAACCAGTGGAACGAAGTGCGCCATCTTCGAAAACCTGTCAACGACAACCCAGATGGCTGTCATCCCCGAGGATTTGGGCAAGTCCACCACAAAATCCATTGAAATGTGGGTCCATGGCTTAGATGGGATAGAGAGTGGATGTAATGGGCCAACAGGAACCCCTCTAGGAGTCTTATTTCGGGCACAGATGTCACATGCCCAAACCCACTGATCCACATCCTTAGCCACCGAGGGCCACCACACCGCCCTAGATAGCAACTCCCGAGTTCTGGCAATACCCGGGTGACCTGCCGACTTCTTGGCATGGAATTCCAGGAACACTCGCTGTCTTAACCTAGGAGGCACAAACAAAAGACCTACCGGAAGGTCTGGAGGAGCCTGCTCCTGTGCTCTAAGGACTAATGATAAGAGGTCCTGGGTAATGCCCACTTTAATACATGATGGGGAAACAATGGGCAACGGCTCCTCGGTGGTCTCCTGGATTGGAGCAAAACTCCGCGAGAGCGCATCAGCCTTGATGTTTTTTGACCCAGGGCGATATGTTATCAAAAAATTAAAGCGAGCAAAAAACAAAGCCCATCGTGCCTGCCTGGCATTGAGACGCTTCGCTGACTCTAAATATGCCAGATTCTTATGGTCAGTGAGAATTGAGACCACAAACTTAGCCCCCTCAAGCCAGTGTCTCCACTCCTCGAGTGCATCCTTAATAGCCAACAATTCCCGGTTACCCACGTCATAATTCATCTCGGCAGGCGAAAATTTACGGGAAAAGTAAGCACAGGGATGAAGGCGATTATCAGACACTCCCATCTGAGAAAGCACTGCCCCAATACCCATCTCAGAGGCATCCACCTCCACCACAAAAGGACGCTCTGGATCTGGGTGTCGCAGCACCTTGGCCGAAACAAATGCCCTTTTGAGACGGGCAAAAGCCGCTTTAGCCTCACAAGACCAGTGAGCAACATCCGCCCCATTCTTAGTGAGTGCCACCAAGGGCGCCACTATAGCCGAAAATCCAGCGATAAATCGTCTATAAAAATTCGCAAAGCCCAGGAAACGCTGAAGCGCCTTCAAACTAGTGGGCTGCACCCAATCCAGGACTGCCTGTACCTTGGAACCCTCCATTTGGAAACCTTCTGGGGAGATAATATATCCTAGAAATGCGATTTGCTGAACTTCAAATTCGCACTTCTCCAGCTTCGCCCCAAGCCGGTGGTCTCTGAGTTTCTGGAGGACTAAGCGTACATGCTTCCGATGTTCCTCCAGGGAATGGGAGAAGATTAGGATGTCATCTAAGTATACAACTAAGAATCTATCCAAATAGTCCCTGAGCACATCATTCATGAAATCCTGGAAGACTGCCGGGGCATTACAGAGCCCAAAAGGCATCACCAAATATTCATAATGCCCTGAGTGGGTATTAAAGGCAGTCTTCCATTCATCCCCCTCTCTTATTCGGATTAGATTGTACGCACCGCGTAGGTCAATCTTAGAAAAAATGGTGGCAGTACGAAGCTGGTCAAACAAGACCGAAATGAGAGGCAGTGGGTATGAGTTTTTAATCGTGATACGGTTCAATTCCCTGAAGTCGATGCAGGGTCGCAACGAACCGTCCTTTTTACCCACGAAGAAGAACCCCGACCCAACTGGAGACTGTGAAGGTCTGATAAATCCCTTAGCCAAGTTCTCCTGAATGTACTCTGCCATAGCCTGAGTCTCAGGACGTGACAGGGAGTACAACCTGCTCTTGGGAAGCTTAGCATTTGGCAACAAATCAATGGCACAGTCATAGGGGCGATGGGGAGGTAGTACCTCTGCAACTTTTTTGGAGAACACGTCCGCAAAATCTGCATAACACCCTGGCAATCCTGGCAAACTTAGCTGCGAGAGCCTGACTGGAAGGCTCAAGCAACTCCTGAAACAATCAGTACCCCAACTAAGAATCTCCCCAGAGACCCAGTCAAATTGAGGATTGTGGGCCCTTAACCAGGGTAACCCCAACACCAATGGGGCAAAAGTACAGACAGTCACATAAAAGGACAACTCCTCAGAGTGTGTGGCTCCAATAAACAAAGAAATCTGGCTAGTGCAAGAGGTAATTTTACCTTGGGATAATGGTTCCCCGTTTAACCCACAAATCTCAATTTCCGATGCCAAGGGTACTAAGGGAACAGAGTGTTTTAGGGCGAATTGGCGGTCCATAAAAACCCCGTCGGCCCCACTGTCCACAAAGGCCTCAGTCTTGACAGTTTGACCGAGGATCTTCAAGGTCACCGGAATGATAAAAGTCTTCTTGGGAAATTCTGACTTCTGGCCTGACAGGATATTTCCCATCACCCTCAGGCCCTGAAGTTTTCCGGCTTTTCTGGGCATGATACTACCACATGACCTTTATTCCCACAGTACAAACACAACCCCTGCTGTCTCCTCCGCGTCTTCTCACGCGAGGAGAGGCGGGTAGCCCCAATCTGCATAGGCTCCTCAGAAAATTCCTCAGAGTCTGAGGTTCCCTTGGGAAGGAAGGAAATCTCAGTCTCCCTTTCAAGCCTACGCTCTCTCAGCCGTCTATCCACCCGGATGGATAACTGCATGAGCTGATCCAAGCTATCAGGCAAGGGATATTGTACCAGTTGGTCCTTTATCTGGTTAGAAAGACCTCTTCGGTACTGGTGTCTCAGGGCTGGGTCATTCCACTGGGTATCATGGGCCAACCTCCGAAACTCCGTACAGTAAACCTCAACTGGCCTTCGCCCTTGCTTAAGGATCGAAATCTGAGCCTCGGCTGAGGCCGTCTTGTCAGGGTCATCATACAACATGCCCAGTGCCGTAAAAAAAGCATCAACACTTTTAAGCGACGGACAGTCAGGCTGCAACCCATATGCCCAGACCTGTGGGTCTCCTTGTAGCAAGGAAATCACTATGCCCACCCGCTGAATCTCCGACCCAGAAGACTGAGGCCTAAGCCGGAAGTATAGCTTGCAGCTCTCCTTGAAACAAAAGAACTGCGAGCGATCTCCAGAAAAACGATCCGGGAGATTTACTTTCGGCTCCTTAACCCCTGCAGGTGCTGCTGCTGCGGGAGCTCCGCCAGCAGCCTGGGAGGTGTGCATTTTAATGGACAAATCATTAAATTGCCGAGTCAGGACCTGCACCTGATCGACCACCTGTTGCAACGTATTTTGAGGGGTATGCTCCATATTCCCACAAAATTTCAACAGGAGTATTAGGCTGCTGAATATGTTATGCACACCAGTGCCTGCAGGAATGTACTGGTGTTTGAACTGTTATGCAAAACAAATGGACTCACAGACAAACTGGGGAATATGACATAACGTACACAGAAGGTGATAGGGTAACAAAATACACACACAGTGAACAGAGAAGCCCAGAGGCTAAGGAACTGGGTATCTCCCTTGTATTAGAACTGCTCAGATGTAAAAAGCAAGATGTTGTGTTTTAATACGTAGAGAACCCGAAATGCTGTTGCTAAGGGCAACAGCAAAACCCTAAAGGGTTACCAACGGGTGTGGCAGTAAACTCCTTGGTCAGAGATGGAATGATAGACACAAGGAGAGCCTCCACAATCCTGATTCTCACTTGCAGTGCACAGGTTTAAGCTTACTGCCACTAAACTGACCCCTGACACCTAGCACAGTGAGACAGGATTAGACAGGCAAGTGTTAGAATACAGCCGCAAACTTGCTAAGTTCACAGAGTAATAACAGAACCCCAGCAAGCTAAACGACTGACTCCAGTCTTACTGCTAGGTCTGGATTGGCAGAGTGTAATACCAAATCCCCAGGCCTATTTGCAGTAAGCAACAAACAAATACAAAGCTACACAGTACTGGCTAACTTTCATGAACTGACTAACCAACAGAGATTCAGCAGCATCTGCTTACCCTGAAAAGAGGCCTTATAAAGCAGGTGCTGTCCACGCCCCACTCAGACCTCACAGACTGTGAGCACAAAAACCAGCACCGGATCCCCTGCCGTGCACAGAGCCTATAACCACTGCACAGCAAAAGACCCGAACCGGAGTATCAGCTGCGCTCAGGTTACTCCACTAGCACTTGTCTCCCGGTTGCCATGACGACGTGGCAGCACAGGGCAGGAGACCCTAACACGTGCCTACTTGGATGCGGTCACTCATATAATCCTCCACCATTCTTTCAATGGTGAGAGAATCATATGCAGTGACAGTAGACGACATGTCCGTAATCGTTGTCAGGTCCTTCAGTCCGGACCAGATGTCAGAATCAGCAGTCGCTCCAGACTGCCCTGCATCACCGCCAGCGGGTGGGCTCGGAATTCTGAGCCTTTTCCTCGCACCCCCAGTTGCGGGAGAATGTGAAGGAGGAGATGTTGTTGACAGGTCGCGTTCCGCTTGACTTGACAATTTTCTCACCAGCAGGTCTTTCAACCCCAGCAGACTTGTGTCTGCCGGAAAGAGAGATCCAAGGTAGGCTTTAAATCTAGGATCGAGCACGGTGGCCAAAATGTAGTGCTCTGATTTCAACAGATTGACCACCCGTGAATCCTTGTTAAGCGAATTAAGGGCTCCATCCACAAGTCCCACATGCCTAGCGGAATCGCTCCGTGTTAGCTCCTCCTTCAATGTCTCCAGCTTCTTCTGCAAAAGCCTGATGAGGGGAATGACCTGACTCAGGCTGGCAGTGTCTGAACTGACTTCACGTGTGGCAAGTTCAAAGGGCATCAGAACCTTGCACAACGTTGAAATCATTCTCCACTGCGCTTGAGACAGGTGCATTCCACCTCCTATATCGTGCTCAATTGTATAGGCTTGAATGGCCTTTTGCTGCTCCTCCAACCTCTGAAGCATATAGAGGGTTGAATTCCACCTCGTTACCACTTCTTGCTTCAGATGATGGCAGGGCAGGTTCAGTAGTTTTTGGTGGTGCTCCAGTTTTCTGTACGTGGTGCCTGTACGCCGAAAGTGTCCCGCAATTCTTCTGGCCACCGACAGCATCTCTTGCACGCCCCTGTCGTTTTTTAAAAAATTCTGCACCACCAAATTCAAGGTATGTGCAAAACATGGGACGTGCTGGAATTTGCCCAGATTTAATGCACACACAATATTGCTGGCGTTGTCCGATGCCACAAATCCACAGGAGAGTCCAATTGGGGTAAGCCATTCCGCGATGATCTTCCTCAGTTGCCGTAAGAGGTTTTCAGCTGTGTGCGTATTCTGGAAACCGGTGATACAAAGCGTAGCCTGCCTAGGAAAGAGTTGGCGTTTGCGAGATGCTGCTACTGGTGCCGCCGCTGCTGTTGTTGCGGCGGGAGTCCATACATCTACCCAGTGGGCTGTCACAGTCATATAGTCCTGACCCTGCCCTGCTCCACTTGTCCACATGTCCGTGGTTAAGTGGACATTGGGTACAGCTGCATTTTTTAGGACACTGGTGACTCTTTTTCTGAGGTCTGTGTACATTTTCGGTATCGCCTGCCTAGAGAAATGGAACCTAGATGGTATTTGGTACCGGGGACACAGTACCTCCAACAAGTCTCTAGTTGGCTCTGCAGTAATGATGGATACCGGAACCACGTTTCTCACCACCCAGGATGTCAAGGCCTCAGTTATCCGCTTTGCAGTAGGATGACTGCTGTGATATTTCATCTTCCTCGCAAAGGACTGTTGGACAGTCAATTGCTTGGTGGAAGTAGTACAAGTGGTCTTACGACTTCCCCTCTGGGATGACCATCGACTCCCAGCAGCAGCAACAGCAGCGCCAGCAGCAGTAGGCGTTACACGCAAGGATGCATCGGAGGAATCCCAGGCAGGAGAGGAATCATCAGAATTGCCAGTGACATGGCCTGCAGGACTATTGGCATTCCTGGGGAAGGAGGAAATTGACACTGAGGGAGTTGGTGGGGTGGTTTGCGTGAGCTTGGTTACAAGAGGAAGGGATTTACTGGTCAGTGGACTGCTTCCGCTGTCGGCCCAAGTTTTTGAACTTGTCACTGACTTATTATGAATGCGCTGCAGGTGACGTATAAGGGAGGATGTTCCGAGGTGGTTAACGTCCTTACCCCTACTTATTACAGCTTGACAAAGGGAACACACGGCTTGACACCTGTTGTCCGCATTTCTGGTGAAATACTTCCACACCGAAGAGCTGATTTTTTTGGTATTTTCACCAGGCATGTCAACGGCCATATTCCTCCCACGGACAACAGGTGTCTCCCCGGGTGCCTGACTTAAACAAACCACCTCACCATCAGAATCCTCCTGGTCAATTTCCTCCCCAGCGCCAGCAACACCCATATCCTCCTCATCCTGGTGTACTTCAACACTGACATCTTCAATCTGACTATCAGGAACTGGACTGCGGGTGCTCCTTCCATCACTTGCAGGGGGCGTGCAAATGGTGGAAGGCGCATGCTCTTCACGTCCAGTGTTGGGAAGGTCAGGCATCGCAACCGACACAATTGGAGTCGGACTCTCCTTGTGGATTTGGGATTTCGAAGAACGCACAGTTCTTTGCGGTGCTACTGCTTTTGCCAGCTTGAGTCTTTTCATTTTTCTAGCGAGAGGCTGAGTGCTTCCATCCTCATGTGAAGCTGAACCACTAGCCATGAACATAGGCCAGGGCCTCAGCCGTTCCTTGCCACTCCGTGTGGTAAATGGCATATTGGCAAGTTTACGCTTCTCCTCCGACAATTTTATTTTAGGTTTTGGAGTCCTTTTTTTACTGATATTTGGTGTTTTGGATTTGACATGCTCTGTACTATGACATTGGGCATCGGCCTTGGCAGACGACGTTGCTGGCATTTCATCGTCTCGGCCATGACTAGTGGCAGCAGCTTCAGCACGAGGTGGAAGTGGATCTTGATCTTTCCCTAATTTTGGAACCTCAACATTTTTGTTCTCCATATTTTAATAGGCACAACTAAAAGGCACCTCAGGTAAACAATGGAGATGGATGGATACTAGTATACAATTATGGATGGACTGCCGAGTGCCGACACAGAGGTAGCTACAGCCATGGACTACTGTACTGTGTCTGCTGCTAATATAGATTGGTTGATAAAGAGATGTAGTATGTATGTATAAAGAAGAAAGAAAAAAAAACCACGGGTAGGTGGTATACAATTATGGATGGACTGCCGAGTGCCGACACAGAGGTAGCTACAGCCGTGGACTACTGTACTGTGTCTGCTGCTAATATAGACTGGTTGATAAAGAGATGTAGTATGTATGTATAAAGAAGAAAAAAAAACCACGGGTAGGTGGTATACAATTATGGATGGACTGCCGAGTGCCGACACAGAGGTAGCTACAGCCGTGGACTACTGTACTGTGTCTGCTGCTAATATAGACTGGTTGATAAAGAGATGTAGTATGTATGTATAAAGAAGAAAGAAAAAAAAACCACGGGTAGGTGGTATACAATTATGGACGGACTGCCGAGTGCCGACACAGAGGTAGCTACAGCCGTGGACTACCGTACTGTACTGTGTCTGCTGCTAATATAGACTGGTTGATAATGAGATGTAGTATGTATGTATAAAGAAGAAAGAAAAAAAACCCACGGGTAGGTGGTATACAATTATGGATGGACTGCCGAGTGCCGACACAGAGGTAGCTACAGCCGTGAACTACCGTACTGTGTCTGCTGCGACTGGATGATAAATAATGATATAAAAAATATATATATATCACTACTGCAGCCGGACAGGTATATATTATATAATGACGGACCTGCTGGACACTGTCTGTCAGCAGAATGAGTTTTTTATAGAATAAAAAAAAAAACACCACACAAGTCACACGACGAGTGTTTAACTTTTTCAGGCAATCACAATATAGTATACTACTAACTATACTGGTGGTCAGTGTGGTCAGGTCACTGGTCAGTCACACTGGCAGTGGCACTCCTGCAGCAAAAGTGTGCACTGTTTAATTTTAATAATATGTACTCCTGGCTCCTGCTATAACCTATAACTGGCACTGCTCCCCAGTCTCCCCCACAATTATAAGCTGTGTGAGCACAGTCAGATATATACATAGATGATGCAGCACACTGGGCTGAGCAGTGCACACAGATATGGTATGTGACTGAGTCACTGTGTATCGTTTTTTTCAGGCAGAGAACGGATTATATTAAATAAAACTGCACTGTCTGGTGGTCACTGTGGTCAGTCACTACTAAACTCTGCACTCTCTACAGTACTCCTAAGCTCCAGTAAATCAAGTGTCTCTGTCTCAAATCAATCTCACTCTCTCTCTTCTAATCTAAATGGAGAGGACGCCAGCCACGTCCTCTCCCTATCAATCTCAATGCACGCGTGAAAATGGCGGCGACGCGCGGCTCCTTATATAGAATCCGAGTCTCGCGATAGAATCCGAGCCTCGCGAGAATCCGACAGCGTCATGATGACGTTCGGGCGCGCTCGGGTTAACCGAGCAAGGCGGGAAGATCCGAGTCGCTCGGACCCGTGAAAAAAAACATGAAGTTCGGGCGGGTTCGGATTCCGAGGAACCGAACCCGCTCATCTCTAGTTTCTTTGTTAAGTTAGAGACAGAGGCAGACACAGCCCACATAAAAATCTACACAATTTTGAACTCATTATTAGCAGCCACTTGAAATACTGAGGCAAAGTGTACAATTAATCCTGGAAAAGCCTCAACTGCCTGCGGTGCAAGGAGTATTTACTGTATCTATGGAATTCGGAAGTTATCATTGGGCAGTGAGTCGTATAGCTTGTTTAACCTCATGATTTTATCCATACTGATCCCTCATTGTAATTACACCTTACCTACAATATCTTACATGTTTAGGGCTCCCATAATCTCTAAATTAAAAACCAGGCCCTCCATATAACTCAGCGTTTGCTTATGCCCCATACTGTTATGGGCCACAATTTAGGCAAAACAACTATTGGTCACAATTTAGGCAAAACAATTATAAAAAATATATATACTGTATATTTCCTACGCTGTTTATTTAGAAGTCTGTATAGTAGTATATGTTAGGATATGGGGGGGGGGGTCATTCCGAGTTGATCGCTCGCTGCAACTTTTTGCAGCCTGTGCGATCAGCTAGACGCCACCTATGGGGGAGTGTTTTTTTGCATAGCAAGGCTGCGATCGCTTGTGCAGCCCTGCTATGCAAAAAGAAGTTTTTTGCAGAACAAGACCAGAGTATGAGTTACTTACCCTGTGTGTGCGATCACTTCAGCGTTGAAGATCCCGGAATTGACGTCAGACATCTGCTTTTCAAACGCCTGGACACGCCTGCGTTCGCCTCACCACTCCCAGAAAACAGTTGACGCCCCCCGGAACGCCTTCCTCCTGTTAATGTTCTTGCGGTCGCCGGTACGACCGCTTTCTTCGCTAGCGGCATAGCTGCCCGCAGCGCACACGCAGTTCTGACCCGATCACACGGCTGCGATGAAGCGCAGTGTGTGATCGGGTCGGAATGACCCCATGGTGCGCTCTGTGCCTATCCCCTTCTACATAGCAGTCTATGGGCACATCACCTAGTGTTAATCCCCTAGTGCCAAGAGTCACTCAGAGGCAGAGGTGGATTGGCCATAGGGTTCACAGGGAAGATCCCCGGTGGGCCGGCGCACCCGTGGGGCCTGTTTTGTTTGAGGACATGTGGTCCTTTTTATAGACATAATGAATAAGATGCAAAATAATTTGCATATATGAAAATTACTTTGCCACTTAGCCTGTAATTGCAGATGATCTAGTGTATGCTCTGTCTGCCTGCTTGGCTGACATATAAGATTGAGTGAATAGTGATTGGGATACGGTTGGAGTAATAAGCAAGAAAATATATATTTCTAAAGAATTAAATAGTTTCCTAAATTCTGAAGGTGTATCATATAATCTGCTCATAATATTTAATTTTATTTCTTTTTAACTTCCCCCTTGATGCTGGATATGCCCACTATCTGGAAAGTCTTGGGGGGAGGGAGCTGCTGCCATGGCCCATGGCTAGACCTTACACCTCTGGTGCTGCCCATGTGGGGCCACTAGTACAAATTTTTCCAGGGCCGCTTTTTGTTCCCAATCCGCCCCTGCTCAGAGGTGGAGCTATGTGATGTAATTCCTGCTCCTCCATTTAATAGTGATTGAGACAGACTGAGGGGTGATTCAGAGTTGATCGTAGATGTGCTAAATTTAGCACATCTACGATCAGTCACACTGACATGCAGGGGAACGCCCAGCACAGGGCTAGTCCACCCCGCATGTCAGTCCCTCCACGCAGAAGTACAAAAGCATCGCACAGCGGTGATGCTTTTGTACTTCAGGAGTAGCTCCCTACCAGCGCAGCTCCTGCGCACTGGCAGAGAGATACCCGTCGCTGCTCGGGTCACTGCGACTGTGTGTGACGTCACGCAGCCACCGTGGCCTGCCCCACCAATGGTCTGGGCATGCCTGTGTTGCCCGGACCACGTCCCCTAAATGGTGGCCAAACGCCACCGGCCCGCCCCCTCCCTCCCGTTGGCTGTCTGGCATGCGCCGGCACACTGCGGCACCGGCTGATCTCAGCTACAGAGACTCACAGCATTTCCATTGCATGTATCGAGGCTCCGGAGCCGACGCTGAGTTGGGAGCCGCATCTTCTCTACAGCGAGAGTCAGACTGCACGACTGTGCAGTGCTCCGTCTTTTACCACCGGAGACAGAGGCGGAACTACCGCCAGTGCAACCAGTGCGTTGCACTGGGGCCCGCCACTGTCCAGGGGCCCAAAGCATGTAATGAGTCAAACTGACTCATTACATGCCGCTGTGTGCTGCGGGCAACCGCTGCCCGCAGCACACAGCCGCCCGGACAGAGAGGAGAGGAGCGCAGCGGTACGAGGGAGAAGGAGGAGGAGGGAGGTGGAGGAGGGAGCTGCAGCAGCGCTTTACTACTGGTTGAGGCGCTGCTGCTGCTGTCCCTCTGCTTCACTATAGGCTGTCTTCCGAGAACAGCCTATAGTGAAGCAGAGGGGCAGCAGCAGCGCCTCCACCAATAACACAGCGCTGCTGCGGCTCCCTCCTCCACCTCCCTCCTCCTCCTTCTCTCCTGCCCGGGAATAGTGACCAGAAGCTGCACCAAGAGCCTGAGCCAGTGGAGAGGGTAAGTATAATTCTTCTTTCTTTCTTTCTTTCTTTCTTTCTTTCTTTCTTTCCATGTACAAAAAGGGGGACTGTCTGCCGCAATGTGTAAAAAGGGGGAATCTGCTTGCCGCAATGTGTAAAAAGGGGGAATCTGCCTGACGCAATGTGTAAAAAGGGGGAATCTGCCTGACGTAAGGTGTAAAAAGAGGGAATCTGCTTGCCGCAATGTGTAAAAAGGGGGAATCTGCCTGCCGCAATGTGTAAAAAGGGGAAATCTGCCTGACGCAATGTGTAAAAAGGGGGAATCTGCCTGTTACAATGTGTAAAAAGGGGGAATCTGCCTGCCGTAATGTGTAAAAAGGGGGAATCTTTGCCGTAATGTGTAAAAAGGGGGAATCTTTGCCGCAATGTGTAAAAAGAGGGAATCTGTCTGACGTGATATGTAAAAAGGGGGAATCTGCCTGACGTGATGTGTAAAAAGGGGGAATCTGTCTGCCGTGATGTGTAAAAAGGGGACGCTGTCTGCCGCAATGTGTAAAAAGGGGGAATCTGCCTGCCTTAATGTGTAAAAAGGGGGACACTGTCTGCCGTTATGTGTAAAAAGGGCACGCTGTCTTCCGCTATGTTTAACAAGGGCACGCTGTCTGCCGTTATGTGTAAAAAGGGGGACGCTGTCTGCCGTAATGTGTAAAAAGGGGACGCTGTCTGCCGTAATGTGTAAAAAGGGGATGCTGTCTGCTGTAATGTGTAAAAAGAGGAATCTGTCCGCCGTAAGGTGTAAAAGGGTCTCTACCTGGTGTAGTGGTGCTACTGTGCGGCGTAATTTGAATAATGGAGACTACTGTGCACCATTTTATGAATTGGTATTATTTTGTGGCCACACCCCTTCTCCACGAAGCCACGCCACTATGTATTTTTGCGCGCGTCTATGGCGCGCACTGCCCCTGTTTTGCATGCAGGGGTGGGGCTCCGATGCCGTTTCTTGCACACAGTGCTAAAATGTCTAGTTACGGCACTATTGCTAGGTATCCATTTCTCTGGCCCTAAGCAGGTCCCCCTCATCAGATCCTCTCCAGGGGTGAGGGGGTGGACTTGGATGGGACTGGGGGCCCAAAGCATTTTGTCGCACCTGAGCCCACCGCTCGCTAGTTCCGCCACTGACCGGAGATAACTCCTGATAAGTACCGCTACCACTGCTGTTACCTTGTATGATATAAGGGCCCCTAATTGCCTATATCAGTATTACATCCGAGTCACCTGTGTTCACTGAATAAACCTGCATTACTGTTTAAGTCAGGGGTGGGGAATCTTTTTTCTACCAAGGGCCATTTGGATATTTATAAAATCCTTTGGGAGCCATACAAAAATGATCAACTTAAAAATTAGCCTGCCACCCAGTAGTTATGCCCCCCAGTAGATATGCCCCTCAATGATTCTGTGTGCGCATGCGTGCGAAAAAATGGGTGTGGCCACATGCCAAACGGAGCGCAATAGTGCAGTGCCAGATATACATATGCCCCCAGTAGTGCAGTGCCAGATACACATATGCCACCACAGTGTCAGATACACAAATGCCCCACAGTGCCAGATACACATTGCCTCACCAAGTGCCAGATACACATTACCCCACCAAGTGCCAGATACACATTGCCCCACCAAGTACCAGATACACATTGCCCCACAGTGCTAGATACACATTGCCCCACAGAGCCAGATACACATTACCCCACAGTGGCAGATACACATTGCCCCACACAGAGCCGGCCCTAACTAATATGATGCCCTAGGCAAGATTTTGGCTGGTGCCCCCTAGCACCACCGCTGGTTCTGCCTCTGACCTTGCACCTCTTTCCCAGCACCATCACCCCTCACACATAGCAGTGCTTGTACCCCCTATATTTTAAATAGGAACAGTTCGCACATTTGACGCACAGCCCAAAAAGGGGCATCTTCTTGCTGGGAAGGGACATGGCCACACAATAGTAACCCCAATTCCAATTACGCCACACAGTACTGCAACTTTATTCACATTTTATCTTGCGATAGTGTCCATAATTCATATTACATCCCACAGTAGTATCACTTTACCTTATAAACGTTACTCCTCACAGTAGAGCCCCTTATTCACATTACATCACACTGAATTGCTCATTATTCACATTACACCACACCTTATTGCTCTTTATTCACATTAGATGACACAGTAGTGCCCTTTCTATTTACAACGCCACATAGTAGAGCACCTTATACACATAATGCCACACATTAGTAATGCATTTATACATAATTCCACACAGTAATGCCCCTTACACATATGAGACACATTAATGTCCTTATAAACATAATGCACCTTACACATTATGACAACCTTTATTAATGCCCTTTTACACATAATGTCCCTTACACATATGCCGCACATTATTAATGCCCTTATACACATAATGACACACATAGTGCCTCCTACACATTTGCTGCACATTATTAGTGCCCCTATACACATAATGACACACATACATTAGTACCCTGTTACACATATGCTGCACATTATTAATGCCCTTATACACTTAATGACACACATAGTGGCCCTTTACACATATGTTGCACATTATTAATACATTTTTACATGACACACATAATGCTTCTTACACATATTCTGAACACTACTGCACAACCAACCCTCTCACATGCACACAGCACTCACACTGCCACTAACACTGTGACCTCTGCCTCTGCTTGGATACAGATGTGTCCTCACAAATCTTGCATCAATGCTAACGTCGGGCACTTTTTTTTATGAAAATGCATCTTATTTGCATTGCCATGTGGCTAGGATACACAAGCAGCTTCTGCTGATTAAACTGATATGCAGCATGCCAATATACTGTGTGAGACTGTGGCTGTATCTGCATATGAAATGCTACATACAGAATATAGGCATGTCGCATATCATTTTAATCAGCAGAAGCTGATGATGCCCCTAGGCATATCAAATGCCCTAGGCAATTGCCTAGTTTGCCTATGCCTATGGCCGGCTCTGGCCCCACACATGCCCCCCACCCCACTGTGCTGCACACCGCTGCTGCTGCTGCTGTGTGTCAGGGGAGGAGAGCGCAGCATGCGCCTCTCCTGCCCCTTAGTGCTCAGTCCAGCGGCGGCGTGTCTCAGCTGTCAGGGGCCAGGCAGGGAGGAGAGCATAGCTATGTCGGGCGGCCTGTAGAACCTTAAACCAGCTGCCGGTTCATGAGTCAATCAGAGTTCGCGGACCGTCAGCGGTGGCTCCTGATTGGCTGCCGGTCCATGAGCCCTGATTGGCTCACAAACCGGCGGATGGTTTGAGATCCTACACGCCGCTGCCGCCGGACATAGCTGCGCTCTCCTCCTCCTGCTCCCTCCCCTGGTTTAAGTCATTAAGTGTGTGGACTGATGTCACTGCACCAGGCAATTCCAATACACTCTGCCAACAGTATATAACACTCTGGGCCTGCTTCTGTATGCAGCGGTTCTGCAAAACGGGATCCGGATTGAAAGTCGACAGTAACTAGGTCGACAATGTCTAGGTCGACCACTATTGGTCGACAGTAACTAGGTCGACAGGGTGTCTAGGTCGACAGGGTCTTTAGGTTGACATGTTCTAGGTCGACAGGTCAAAAGGTCGACATGAGTTTTTCACAATTTTTTTCTTTTTATGAACCTTTTCATACTTAACGATCCACGTGGACTACGTTTGGAATGGTAATCTGTGCCGAGCGAAGCGGTAGCGGAGTGAAGGCACCATGCCCGAAGCATGGCGAGCGAAGCGAGCCATGCGAGGGGACGCGGTGCACTAATTGGGGTTCCCGGTCACTCTACGAATAAAACGAGGCCAAAATAACATGAATAACTCATGTCGACCTTTTGACCTGTCGACCTAGAGCATGTCGACCTAAAGACCCTGTCGACCTAGACACCCTGTCGACCTAGTTACTGTCGACCAATAGTGGTCGACCTAGACATTGTCGACCTAGTTACTGTCGACTTTCAATACCACACCCCTGCAAAACTACGCAATGGTGATTTGTATTGAAACGCCAAACTTGTAAAGAAAGACGCACTATTAGAGCGCATTGCTCACACCATCTATAATTTGAACAACCTTATGGTTGTCATCTCTATTCCCATCTCTCTTTCTTCTGTGTCCCTCCCATCTCTCTCTTTTATCTCTTTGCCTCTCCTTCACTATGGGGTAAAAAGAGAATTGGTGATGTTGCCCATAGGTAACCAATCAGATGCTGTCTTTCATGATCTAAAAGGCAATAGAGAAATGATAGACAGCATTCTATTGGTTGCTATGGGCAACATCACCAATTCTCTGTTTTAGAAGCTTTAGTAAATTTACCCCTAAATATCTCTGTGCATCCCAGGTGGTAGTGGGGAGGAGGGGCAATCGGGTTGGGCGTGATCGGAAGCGCCATGAGTGGGGGTCATGAGGGAGGAGGTGCAAGTGAGTGGTTGCCAGCTCCATGCTCTGATAGGACTCAGAGAACAGTTCTGTACATCATAGAGGGCTAGCAGGGGCGAGAAGTGAGGCTGTGACTGTGCCTAGCAGCTGTGAGGGGCATCCCGTGATGCTGTAAGGCACATGCCTTACAGTTTTATATAATAGATGTGATATTACGTGTGTCAGACACCCAAGTCAAGTGACATAGAGGTTTGATTCATTTTTAAAATAGACTGTTGTATCAGCTTTGAAGAGAAGCTTCCTGGCACTTGCCACAGAGTAGTTACTGTTTTCAGGTGTGGATCATTGAGTCGACCCTACAAAAGTCAACAGTGTCTAGGTCGACTCCAAAAGGTCGACATGCGCTAGGTCGACACATGGAAAAATGTGGAGGTGGACGTGGGAAAAAATGTCGACAAGGGTTTTTATACCTTTTTTTAGTGTTGTTTACTCCGTAAAATGGCCGGGAACCCCATTTAGTGCACTGCTTTTCTTTCCATGCTTCAGACAGGTTACTATTCCCAATCGTAGTCCACGTGGATGGTATGAAAAAGTTCAAATTTAATTTGTTTTAGCAAAATCTCATGTCGACCCTTTTCTGTGTCGACCATTGCCATGTCGACCTTTTGTTAAGGTCGACCTTTAAGCCATGTCAACCTAATGCTTGTTAACCAATAGTGGTTGACCGAACAACCGCATACCACTGTTTTCCATCTGGTTTGCTACTACACCGTCATTCTTTCTATTCAGGGAGACTTTGGAGATAGATGGGGATTAAGAAAGTGGGGAGATACCCAAAATATATATAGTGGCCAATGAGCATATAGTTATGCAATATGGGGGGGGGGGAGAATAGACGGATGAATCCAGGGGCGGTTTAAGAGGAGATACAGACATTTTATCTGACAATGTGACGCACAGCATATATCTCAGTATATATGGCCACAATATCTTTGTTCCTCACCTAGTGTAAGGAATCTCCTGTTTCTCCGCTGTGAAAGAACTGAGGAAAATGTCAGTTGGTCGGCCAGTGCATTCATTGCTTGATGCAACTTAAAAAGTATTGCCTCAGAGGGACATCAGGTGGATCGCTCAGATAATTATATAATCAGTGACGTGCGGTGGGATGAGGCAGGTGAGGCAGAGCCTTTCCTGTTATACTAACGTATAAGCCAGAGTTTTGACTTTATAAAGTATATGACTAATACAAAGAATCTATTAGAAATATATTTTTTGTATTATCCTAATCATTTTTTTTTTTCATCAAAACTCTGGAATTAAAAGTGTATAGCAGGAACCTATCTCTGATCAAAAATTTCCAGCAGTATGTACTGCTGCACCTGTGTATAATGCCCACATGAACCCTTTAGCTCATATATTCCACCATAACCAAACGCAATCTTGGGTCTCTCAACCCCGCTATCCTGTCGTCCCTCGAGACCTTCCTCTCTACTCTTTCCACTATGACTTGTCCTAACCAGGCAGCCTCCTTCTATAACTCTTCCCTTACCGCTGCCCTCGACTCTGTGGCTCCCCTCTCCTCTGTCCCCCTCCGCCGCACCAAACCTCAGACAAGGAAGTCCACTCCCTCATCTTATCCTCCCCCCCCCCCCCCCTCAACCTGCCACCTTGGCCCCCTCCCGTCTTCTCCGCTCACTCCCCCAAACTGCCTTCTCCCACCTTGCTCACCTCTTTAACCTATCACTCTCTACTGGCATCTTTCCCTCACCATTCAAACATGCTCTGGTGTCCCCTATTCTCTAAAAAACCAACATCGACCCTTCATCACTCACTAGCTACCGCCCCATCTCTCTTCTCCCTTTCGCCTCCAAACTACTTGAACGACTGGTCTACAGCCGTCTCACAAGCTACCTCTCTGCCCACTCCATCCTTGATCCACTACAATCTGGCTTTCGCCCACTCCACTCCACCGAGACTGGCCTGGTGAAAGTCACCAATGACTTGCTTTCGGCCAAATCCAAGGGCCACTTCTCCTTGCTCATCCTTCTGGACCTCTCTGCTGCCTTTGACACCCTCTCCTCCTCCGCACACTCAAAACGTTGGCCTCTCTAGCACCGTCCTTGACTGGTTTACCTCATACCTCACTAACTGCTCCTTCTCGGTGTCTGCCTCCGGAACCACCTCACACCCTTCCATCCTTCCTGTTGATGTCCCTTAGGGTTCTGTCCTAGGCCCCTTTCTGTTCTCCCTGTATACCTCTTCGCTGGGTGCTCTCATTAAATCCTTTGGCCTTCAATACCACCTTTATGCTGATGACACACAACTCTACCTCTCCTTTCCTGATCTGTCCCCCTCTGTCCTCTCTCAGGTCTCCAGCTGCCTCTCTGCCATCTCCTCCTGGATGTCTGAGTGCTCTCTGAAGCTCAACATGGACAAAACTGAACTCATTATCTTTTCCTCAGCCAGAGTAACACCCCCTACAAATATCTGTATCACTGTTGACAACACTATCATCTCCCCCGTTCCCCAACTCCGCTGCCTGGGCGTCACTCTTGACTCCTCCCTCTCCTTTGCACCCTACATCCAAGCTCTGGCGCAATCTTGTCGGTTCCAGCTACGCAACATTGTTCGCATCAGGCCATTTCTCTCCCAGAGTGCAACTAAACTTATCATCCACTCACTGGTCATCTCATGACGCGACTACTGCAATGTTCTCACTGGCCTTACTTGCTCCCACCTTGCTCCCCTCCAATCTGTCCTCGACTCTGCAACTAGGCTCATCTTCCTCTCCTGCCGCTCCACTTCTGCCACTTTCCTTCGACATAATCTACATTGGCTCCCATTCCCCTACAGAATCCTCATCAAACTACTCACCCTCACATACAAGGCCATCTCTAATTCCACTGCTCTCTACATCTCCAACCTCCTCTCCCTTCATACTCCCTCCCGACCACTGCGGTCGGCTGATGACCATTGCCTCTCCTCTGCCTTGGTCACTGCTTCCCATGCACGAGTTCAGGATTTTGCCCGTGCTGCACCCCTTCAGTGGAACGCGCTCCCCCGCTCCATTAGACTCTCCCCAATCTTGCAAAGCTTTAAACGGGCACTGAAAACCCACCTATTTATCAACGCATACCCCTCCAATGCATAACCTAGTCCTTAGGCTGCACCTCCATCCCCCTGCCCCATGCCTTGAACATCTCTGCTTTGCTTGCATACCGCCATCAGGCCTCCTTCTGCTTGCTTGCACCTCATGTCATCTGTCTGTCGCCCCTCCCCACTAGATTGTTAGCTCTTCAGAGCAGGGCCCTCTTTCCTCTTGTTGTCTAAGCCCTCTTCTCGACACATTTCACTCAGCGACCATCTTTACCTGCTTTTTCTCCTACTGGTAAAGGCTCCTCTCTATCTATGGCTGCCAGCCCCAAGTAGTACAATGATTACTCCCTCGCTACTTACATCTAAGCAGTATTATGTTTTGAGAATTGTGGTGCTCTTTGTTACCGGCACTCTATTTTTGTTATTTATTTACTGTTATGCTAAGTTTTGTCACCCTGTACTGTCCAATGGGGGTAATTCCAAGTTGACCGCAGCAGGAATTTTGTTAGCAGTTGGGCAAAACCATGGGGGTAATTCCAAGTTGATCGCAGCAGGAAATTTTTTAGCAGTTGGGCAAAACCATGTGCACTGCAGGGGAGGCAGATATAACATGTGCAGAAAGAGTTAGATTTGGGTGGGTTATTTTATTTCTGTGCAGGGTAAATACTGGCTGATTTATTTTTACACTGCAAATTAGATTGCAGATTGAACACACCACACCCAAATCTAACTCTCTCTGCACATGTTAAATCTGTCTCCCCTGCAGTGTACATGGTTTTGCCCAACTGCTAACAAAATTCCTGCTGCGATCAACTTGGAATTACCCCCACGTGCACTGCAGGAGGGGCAGATATAACATGTGCAGAGAGAGTTAGATTTGGGTGTAGTGTATTCAAACTGAAATCTAAATTGCAGTGTAAAAATAAAGCAGCCAGTATTTACCCTGCACAGAAACAAAATAACCCACCCAAATCTAACTCTCTCTGCAAATGTTATATCTGCCCCCCCTTCCCCCCTGCAGTGCACATGGTTTTGCCCAATTGCTAACAAACTGGCTGCTGCGATTAACTCAGAATTACCCCCCATTGTACGGCGCTGCAAAACACTTGTGGCGCCCTATAAATAAAATGTAATAATAATAATAATAATAAATCTGGCTCTGGTACTAGCCAGTGTCTCCTCAGCCATTTAGCTCTCCGCACCCCCCTTGTTATACTGTATGTCCAGCAGTTATGTGCTGTGAGGCAGAGCCTTTCCTTGCATACTAGCGTATATGCCAGTGCTTTGACTATATAAAGTATATGATAAATGTAAAGAATATATTAGTAATATTTAATTTCAATTATTCTAATCATTTTTCTGCAGCAGGGTACACTGGTATTCCACAGGGAATAACATTGGGGTGTAGAGTAGGATCTTGATCCGAGGCACCAACAAGCTAAAAGCTTTGACTGTTCCCAAGATGCTCAGCGCCGCCTCCTCTATAATCCCACCTCCGTGCACAGGAGCTCAGTCTGTAAGTTGGTGCCTGCAGTGCAGGCAGCTAACAGGCAGGGCTGCTCCAGCAGCCCTAAGAAGAGCTATTTTAAAGAAGATAGAAGACTTCAAGGGCTGCAGCAGAGGCACTCTAGTGCTAGATATCATTCTGATATCTCCTGCTGCAGCTCCATCACCTCCCCCGGCGGCGCTGTATACTCCCGCATCCCTCGTTGCCGGGTACTTACAGCGGAGGCTCCGGTTCTTCACCCAGGAAATACACGCTAACCGAGGTTCTCCGGGATCGCAGGACCGCACTCAGGGAGGAGGTAAGAGGGTCCCCCAGGAGAAGGCAGGCCGCGCGTGCTGGCGTGGACACTGTGGCAGTACAGGGACCCCACTAGACCACCAGGGCAAGGGCATGTGATACTCTAATTTTTCCCCTAGTTCCTTCTTGGATATCTGTAGTGTCTAGTCAATGTAATTATCAGATGAGTTATAAGGAATGGGTAGGATTTAATTTCCAATGTTATGTTCCCGCAGGTTGATTCAACTCCAGAGAGAGACTTGCCAGACGACTTGGAATAGGAGTACCAATTTTAATACTTTTTACGAAACAAATAACTACCGTGATGATTGAACTTTTTATCCATAAGTCAGTAACAAACACACATGGAAACAAAATTATTTATTATACCGGAAAATCACGTTCAGCGAATACTGTATGGGATCAATCTTCTGTTCTGTTAAAAAGGTTAGTATAACATATACATTGAAATAATATTTTAAATAAGGTACCTTACCAATTTCATTATAACACTTAACAATAATATTTTCCCCAGGTTTCAGTACTGAAATTCCCAGACCCTACTTTCAATAACCCTAAAGTTCAGCTGACTATTCGTACGTTGGTGCACATTTGTGAATGGATAACCCTGTAGGTGTTCCTCTGTAGTCTTCTAAGGAGCTTACTATGAATCACTAAAGATCACCTGGTGCTTTAATTCCAGCTTTATCAACGATGACACTTGTATAATCCAATTGTTATTATACCCGAGGTCGTTACCTCTCTTGACTATGGATATGAGGAGTAATTAATGGATCACTTAAAATAAATCTGTCAAATTTCTGCTGGCCGAGTGACTCCTATCCTATCCGCTGACTGTTACTTCATAGTCTTTTATTATTAGTCTCTACTGAGATCTATCGAAGCTAGATCTATGCTCCCTTCTATGCTGTGTTTAGAGATATCTGGCGTCGCTATCCATTCACCATAAGCAGTTAACAGGCATGTGGTAACTATTGTATTGCCTCTGACTTTCTCTTACATAGATGTTTACTCTCTTTCTCTCTCTTTTATTCTGGGATGATTGTAGTCGAGTGCTTTCCTGAAGGTGCGTCACTCACTACCTGTTGCTATTCATGCAGCAAAATATACTTAAACTAGGCAGCGATCTGTGAGACGAATAGGGAGTCTGACTATGCAGTATCCTGTGAGAGGACCTGGGATTCCGACTATACAGCGTCCGGTGAGAATAATAAGGAATCTGAATATACAGTGTCCTGTGATAATAATAGGGAGTCGGTTTCGGCACTGGCTTTAATATCTGTTACTAACTTGGACACTATTTACTGCACTCTAAGCGTGAGGCCTCCGTCTCCGTTCAGTGTCCCTTACAGAATCAGGTGCCGTCACGATCCAATATTGCTCACCCGCCACTCCCGTACTCACAGTCCGTCTCCTCCTCTCCTTCTGTCACTCTTCTCAGATAAAGATCACCGACACTTCACTTTGTTCCAGCCGCTACTCTGCTGCCACCCTGTGGTCCTCCTTCGGCAAGTCACGGCTTACTATAACCTTAGCTGACTCCGCTTTCCGCTCCCCGGCTCGGAAGTCTGCCGAGTAGTCACTCCTCTCTCCCTCAGGTCTCTCTCCGACGACGCCAACAACGCTTACCGCTCGAGCCCGCTGTACTTTTATCTTCCTCTCCAGAGTGCCCGTATGTCTCCCGCCGAGCGCTCGTGATCTTTCAGTTTGCCTGGTATCCGTTCTCTCTGTAGTAGGTCAAAGTTCACCAGTTCTGCCTAAGCGCTCTATGTAACCATAGGAAATTATATAATCCAGTCACTCTATCATACTAGTCAGCTTTTGACCTCCTTACAGGTGTTACCCGAAGTCGGGTCCATACGTCTAAGTGATACCCTGATACAGGTAGTCAGTGATGTCTCTATTTCTGGGTATCACAGGCACAGGTCGGATTAGGCTATAAACAAGTTTATTAAGGCCCGCAGCAACCGGTGGTGAAGTCCAGCAAGGGGATAAGGCTCTGGCCTGTTGCCCCTCCCCCAGCCCCTGGGCGCCATTTAGAGCTGCATCTCTCTCTCTGCCTCACTCCCTGTCAGCGTTTGGGTGCCATTACACAAAGCTGCGCTGATTCTGGGACTGCTGGGTGATGCCTCCTCTGTAAAGCCGCCTGCATCATCAGCGCTGTGTATTTACAGGACACTTAAGTCTTTTACATGTCGTTTAGGCAGTGTTAGTTAAGAACAAGTGCATACTTCAGGGTTATTTAGTACAAGTACCCTGTGATATTCATCCAGTTTTTAATGTGCATTAATATATCTGTTCATATACATAGCTTTACTCAGTAATAGTATTGCTAGTCCAGTGCAGTTTTATTGTTTGTCATAATTCCTGCATTGTAATGTGACTGTGTGTGTGTGTGTGTGTGTGTGTGTGTGTGTGTGTGTGTGTGTGTGTGTGCATATAGCTGCTGAGTGATCTCTACTCCATGTATCTCACTCCTACTGCTATCCCTATATTCTGTAACCTGAGGGGGCTCCGTGCGTCAGGGTTATCAGATAATATAGGTATTTCACAGGATATACGTATTTTGTATTTTTCTCTATGTTTTTCAGTCACATTTTACCTCAGATATCCTCTGTTTGTGCTGTAACACTGCATGGGGGGTTTGTGTTAGGTATTATATCTGCTGATTTTGTACTGTGTCGCCCGTGGTTTACGCTTTCATGTCATGTCAGTTACAGGGGGCAATGGGTCTGGGGCTGATTCTGCTGTGTGCGGTTATGATGTTCCAGATGCAGTTGAGGATAACATGGCTGTGGAGGGTTCAGGTTTTGGGGGTTCTGTACCCCCCAGTCAGTTTGTAACAACAGGGGCACATCAGGGCCCGCCTTGCTGTGCATTTTCTAATTTACTGACTACGCTGGTAACTAGACTTGGGCCCGCTATGGTACCTCCTGTGCCTTATCAGCCTTATATGGTCCCTGCGGATAATCCACCATGGACAGATGCTCTGTCCACTCAGTTACAGCACTTGAATGACTCTTTGGATAAACGTATTCCTGACCCTCGGCCGCCTAAGACTAAACCTAAGAAGTTCTCTAAGCGGGCTGTTACTTCCTCTCAATCCACGCATGTTCCGGATACCTCTTCCATGAAGATGGCGTGTATACTGACCCCAAAGACTCTGATCCTGACCTTTCTGATGAAGAATCTGTTTCACAGGTGGATGTTTCTGATCTATTAGAGGCTATCAGGCTCATTCTTCAGATTGATGATGATCCCGAGCCTGCTACTACATCTAAGATACCGGACAGGTTCAAACGTCAGAAGGTTACTAAATTGGTTTTACCTCATTCTGATCACTTGGTTGACATACGTCAGGAATCCTGAGAGAACCCAAGAAAGAAATTCACCCCACACAAGAAGATGCTAGCCCACTACCCTTGCGGCAGAATTGAGTAAAAATTGGGAAACGCCACCGGCGGTGGATTTCGCAAATCGCTCGGCTGGTGGTGTCATCTGCTCTACCTGTCACTACCGTCACTTCTCTCAAGGAGCCGACGGATGAGCGGGTGGAAGGTGGCATAAAAGCTATCTATACCCGGGGGGCGTGGCTTGGCAGCCATTGTGACCAGTCGTGTCCTGCTAGAGCTCCAGCTACTATCGCCTTTTTTAGGCATTATAATCCCCTTTCTCCCTGCCACAATCGCCCCAAACAGTGCCACTGACCCTGTCTTGGCACCTCACCTGCCAGGGACTGAGCTGTCGGAGCCGGGAGAGGCCTTATGTCTCTCCGCGAGTGGCGGCCTTCCTCCTCACATTCAGCAGGGGGCTTGATTTGCTGCCGGCTGCCGGGGCTTCGATCCTGCTCCCAACACCGCGCCTGGAGACAGCACTGGCCGACACAGGCCCTGATCGCCAGACGGACTCTCTCCTCTTTGAGCCTGACCTCCGACTCCCGCTGCGTTGCCTGAGAGACCCGTGGCTCGCCGGGGTGAGTGAGACGCCGCCCGCCATCTTGAGAGTCCGCGGAGATTTGCCGTGCCCGTCCTCCCCAGCGCCTCAAGTGGGCTAAAAGCTGTGAGAGCAGGAAGGGTGACCCGACATTTGGATCCCTGCAGTGCGGCCCAACTAGAGAAAGCACGCCATTATTCACCACCAGGGAGGTAACCAGAGTGGCTATATCTATACCCCCTGGTGACACTACACATCATAGATCCCAACACACCTCGGTCTGGGGCCCCCTGGGACAGACTATCTCTCCCCCCCTGGTACATACCCGCAGCGGTGGCTGGGACAGGAGACTAAGTGATCATGCTAAACACACCCCAGCAACATATATCTGCATCTCTTGTGTATTCTCAACACTCAAACAACTCTATAAGAATATTCTGACCTAGGGTCCTTGTCGCGACTGCCACTGCCTCTGTCTCCGCTGGGCTGCCGAGAGTGACAGAGGGGGATCCCGGACCTGTTATCGCTGCACTGTGCCGCTATTGCATGCATAAATATAATTGGCATATTACGGTCCATCCCTTGCAACCAATCATTTGGGATCACTCACCTGCATCTTTTACACTACATTGTCTATGTGTGTTTTTATTGTTTTTGATAGTTCTATTACAATCAAGAAGCCGGTAGGAAGTTCTCTTTTGAATTTTGTTGACCTTTATCTTATAATGTCTTAAGAACCACCATACAATGCCCTCGCACCTATATTCGCATTATATGGATCCTAACTCTAGCTCAAGTGCCTTAGATTCTACCTTTTCTTTACTATGCCCAATAAAACGAAGAAAGTCTCCACCGCTACGACTCCTGCCATATTTACCCCAGGAACAAAAATTATTTGCAAATGGCTGACAGAAGCAGCCCATCTTCTCCTGAACCTCCACTAGAACCATCGATGGATCCTAATATCCAGATCATGCTCTCCACTCTTGTGGAAGGGATTAAGACAATGTTCCAACAGGAACTTAAAAAAGCAGTGGACGACTTTAAGGCTGAACTGACATCTCTTAGGTCTCGGACGGATGCCTTGGAGTCCAAAACTGACAATTTATGTAGATATCAAGAAGTAGTGGATGGAGAACTCTCACTTCTGCGTACGGAAATTAACGAGCTCAAAGAAAAACAAGAAGGTCTAGAAAATAGATCAAGGAGGAATAACTAGTGAATCAGAAGTGTTCGGGAGTCAATTTCTCTGTCCACCCTTACTTCCTTCCTCAGAGAGCTATTCAAACATATACTTCCTGATTTGCAGGATAATTAACTGCTTTTGGACAGGGCGCACTGTGCTCTTAGGGCGAATCCTTCATCCGGACAACAACCGAGAGATATCATTACAAGGCTACACTATTATCGCACCAAAGAGAAACTAATGACAGCGATTAGAGACACTCCAGATATTTTATATAAGGGTATGACTATTCAAATATTCCAGGACCTTGCACCATCTACCATACAAAAGAGGAGGGACTTACAACCTATTACAAGAGTACTCCGTCAAAATAATATCAAATATCGATGGAACTTTCCTTTTCAGCTCCAGGTTCTGGCGGACACCACCATTCGTATGGCCAAAACCTTGGATCAAGGAAAGAAACTCTTGATGGACTTGAATATTCTTCCAGATCCCTCATCTGCCTCTTCACAAGGTTCTCCCAAATCTCAGTGTGCCCGTCCACCACAACCACAGTGGTCCACGGTCCGTCGTGGCAGACCGAATTATGCTAATCCGCCTTGAAGTGTAGATATGGTGATGTTTGGGATATTATTTTCTCTCTGTTTTATTCTCCCTTCTTGATAATTGGAAATGTTTGAGTTTATCAAGTTCCTAATGATATCATTAGGGGTTTATATTTAATCTGCATCTAATAGTGCAGATCTGTTCCTTCTTGCTCAATTCTAGTTCAAGTTTGAGGGCCTCAAGCAGGTTTAGTAACTGTACTAAAACCACCCCCCACACTGTTATATGCATACAATATTTTTTATGTATGTTCTGGTTAACCACTTATGCTGGGGTTCTTCATTTTTCCAGGGTTTTGGCCTATTTAGGCCACCTTGTTGTTCTTTTTCTTCTCTCTTTTCTTGCTTTTTATCTGACCTTCCTGTTTCTTTCCTTTTCCCCTACATCCGACTAGTCTTCCCCACTAGAACCTGGTCTAGCGACTGAACCTTATCTGTGCTTCCCAAAATTAATATATCATGGGGTTTAAAATACTTTCCATAAATGTTAATGGTCTAAACTCACCTAGGCGCCGTACTCTGGTGCTGGGAGCCTGTAGGCATGGAAAAGCAGATATTGCACTATTACAAGAGACGCATCTATCTGGGAAACATTCTCAATTAAGAGGCAAACGCTTCCCTCAAACTTTTTTCGCTTCAGCTCCATTTAAAAAAAGAGGAGTAGCGATTTTGATCTCTAACAATGTCCCCTTAGTTCTTTCTAAATGTGTGTCAGATACAGACGGAAGATATCTTATACTAGCGGGCTCCATAGGGACAGAAAAAATTACCTTAGTTAGCCTGTATGCTCCCAACACAGGTCATAGCTTATTCTTTGGCAAATTATTCAAGCGGATAGAAAAATCTATACTCGCCAATTTGATTATGGGTGGAGATTTTAATACTGTATTAGACCCCTCAATAGACAAGTCTGCTTTACGAAGTTATCTGCACTTCATTTAATCTTTGTAAAGGTCTAATGAAGCTAGATGTTTTGGATACATAGTGTCTTAAAAACTTGACAGCTAGAGACTACACTCATTTATCTGGACCCCATCAAATTTATTCTCGCATCGACATGATTTTTGTGTCTAGACCGCTCACTTCCAGGGTAGCGGCGGCAGGTATAACACCCCTCTCATGGACAGATCACGCGGGGCCTTATGTTCTTTTAGAAACTTTTACATCCCAATATAGAACTCATTTGTGGCGTTTAGACCATAATATGTTATTGGACCCCTCCTTTTTTGAGGATGTTAAGTCTGCCATATATGAGTACTTTGACCTCAATATGTCTGATGAAGTGTCGGAGGGGATTATCTGGGAAGCACATAAAGTGACAATCAGGGGTAAATTTATTAGTAGGGCTGCGTTCCGTAAGAAGCAAGCCCAAAAAGAAATTCTGCAACTTGAAAATGAAATCTCCTCTCTTCTTGATCAACATAAGCAGAATCCCACGGCACCTCTACTGACACAGACACTGACACTGCTCTGAGGGGCAGACTTAATACCATTCTCTCTCGCAAATCTGCTTATATTTTGAAAAAGCTCCAACAAAAGTACTACGATAAAGCAGACAAGGCTGACTCGGTGTTAGCTGGTAAACTTAGACAAAAAAGGACATCTGGTCTGATAACTAGAATCAAGGGAAGTAGTGCCGGAGTGACCACTGACGATCCCACGCGCATAGTTGTAGAGTTTCAAACATATTATGAGAAGCTATATAACATATCTAACCCCCCCTCCTCAAGAAATATCATCTACACCTTCGCTGTCCACTTTTTTCTCCAATGTATTACTCCCTCTCTTAAATGACCGACAGGTCCTAGATCTGAATGCTAATATAATGGAGAAGGAGATTTTATTGGCCATTAAACGTCTTACATCTTCTTCTGCTCCAGGCCCAGATGGTTTTACATCTCAATACTACAAACAATTTTCAGCCAATCTTACCCCTTTTCTGAAAGTCTTCTATAATGCTATTCTGGATGGTGCCTCCTTTGACCCTTTATCCTCCTTGGACAGCATAGTTGTAATCCCAAAATCGGGCAGAGACACAAAATTAGTTTCCAATTATAGACCTATTTCACTGATAAACGTGGATATGAAGATCTATGCCAAAGTACTAGCGAATAGGTTGGGTCCTTTACTCCCCTTCCTAGTCCATCTGGACCTAGTCGGTTTTATATCTGGTAGACAGGCATTTGACAATACCCGCTGTACTATCGATATAATACATGCAATTCATAAGCAAAAAGTACCGGCAATGATTTTGGGGTTGGATGCTGAAAAAGCTTTCGACCGGATCCAATGGTCCTTCATGTTTCAAGCTCTCCAGTCTATTGGGATAAAAGAACAATTCCGACGAGGCGTCAACGCTCTGTATGACAAACCTAGTGCAACTGTACTGGCCAACGGGATTGCATCCCCTCCCTTTTTAATCTCTAATTGGACCAAACAGGGGTGCCCTCTTTCCCCCCTGATTTTTGCGCTATCTATTGAACCCCTGGCTGCACGCATCCGGGCTAATCCGAATATCAAGGGTATTACAATAGGGACTAAAGAATATAAAATTGTGCTTTATGCGGACAACGTTTTGCTCACCATTGCTGACCCACTACATTCTTTGCCCCATCTTTTTCAAGAAATTGAAGAATATGGAGCCCTCTCAGGTTATAAGATCAATACAGGAGAAACTGGGGTTCTTGATTTCTACATTCCTCAAGCTGTTAAAGACTCAATAGAGCATTCATTTAACTTTCGTTGGAATAGTAGACATCTCTCCTATTTAGGAGTATCTATAACCAAGAATTACTTGCAACTTTATCGGGTTAATTATCCAAGAGATTCAGAGACACACTTCCGAGGGTGGACTAGGTGTCCCTAATTTAAAATCATATTACATGGCAACTAGATTAGCACAATGCATCCTATGGATTAGGCATACCTCTGAAAGAATATGGGTTGAGATAGAATCAAATGACCTCAAGTTACATTCCATATCCTCCTTATTGTGGATACCCAGATAGTCCCGTCCTAAAACCGTTATTAGACATCCAGTTATCTCACATACATTAAATGTGTGGGACATGGCAAACAGGCAATTTAAGTTAGCCCCTCCTCCTAGTCCTCAGATTCTGCTATTTGATAATCCTAAATTTAGACCAATGGGCAGAACGCCATCTGTCAGCCATATCGGCAGTGTTCATTCCGGGAGTCCTCAACTGGGAAGCGGACTTCCTCAGTCACCAGGACATACACGGCGGAGATTGAAGCCTTCATCCAGAAGTAGTATTTCAACTCCTAGTGGACAAGTGGGGCCTACCAGATGTAGACCTGATGGCGTCTCGACACAATCACAAGGTTCCGGTCTTCGGAGCAAGAACAAGGGATACTCAAGCGGCGTTCGTGGATGCACTGGCAATTCCATGGGACTTTCAGCTGCCGTACATGTTTCCTCCGGTGTCACTCCTGCCCAGAGTAGTGAGGAAGTTCAAGCAAGAAAGAGGAATCCTTCCTCTAATAGCTCCAGCGTGGCCCAGGCGGCATCTCAGACCTACAGGGTCTCTCGCTAGAGCGTCCTCTTCTGCTTCCACAACGACCAGACCTCCTCGTTCAGGGCCCTTGTGTTTACCAGGATTTGGCCCACCTGGCTTTGACGGCGTGGATCTTGAAGCTTCTGTACTGAGGGCCAAGAGATTTTCTGAGGCGGTCATTCAAACTATGTTGAAGGCCCGTAAGCCGGCTTCTGCTCGGATTTACCATAGGGTCTGGAATTCTTACATTGCTTGGTGCGCATCTAACAATCATGACGTTTACAAGTTTAGTATGGCCAAACTTTTGTCCTTCCTACAACAGGGCCTGGACTTGGGCCTTCGGTTGGCCTCCCTCAATGTTCATATTTCTGCCTTGTCGGTATGGTTTCAGAGAAAAATTGCGACTCTGCCTGATGTTCATACATTCACTCAGGGTGTTTTACGGATTCAACCTCATTATATCCCACCTGTGGCTCCTTGAGATTTGTCGGTAGTTCTGGAGGCTTTGCAAGAGTCTCCGTTTGAACCTCTTGAATCTGCGGACCTTAAATGGCTTTCCCTCAAGGTCTTGTTCTGCTGGCTATTGCCTCTGCTAGACGGGTATCAGATTTGGGTGCCGTGTCTTGTAGGTCCCCCTATCCGATTTTTCACCGTGACCGGGCAGTTCTTCAAATGCGCCCTGGTTATCTACCTAAAGTGGTGTCTTCTTTCCACCTTAACCAGGAGATTGTAGTTCCAGCCTTTGTCTCTCCGGATTTATGATCCAAAGAGCGGTCTTTGGATGTGGTATGGGCTCTCCGTATCTATGTGAAGAGGACAGCCTCCATTACGAAGTCTGATTCTCTCTTTCTACTGTTTGGTTTTCACAAACGTGGCTGGCCTGCTAACAAGTAGACCTTGGCCAGATGGATTAGAATGGTGATTGCACATGCTTATGTACAGGCTGGCCTTCCAGCTCCTGCTACCATCAAAGCCCATTCTACTCGGTCTGTTGGACCTTCTTGGGCGGTCCGCCGTGGTGCGACCCTTGAACAATTGTGCAAGGCGGCTACGTGGTCCTCAGTGAACACGTTCATAAGGTTCTATGCCTTTGATACTTCTGCCTCCCAGGATGTTTCCTTTGGAAGCCGGGTTCTTGTGCCCGCTACAGTGCATCCCCTCCCATAAGGAACTGCTTTAGGATGTCTCCAATGTTATTCCCTGTGGAATACCAGTGTACCCCGCTGCAGAAAAGGAGATTTATGGTAAAAACTTACCCTTGTTAAATCTTTCTGCGAGGTACACTGGATTCCACAGGGCGCCCACCCTGACGCACTTAGCTTCTTTGGGTTGGTATGGCATTAGCTGCTGATACCTTCTCCTGTCAGGAGAATGTGGTGTCTGTGGCTTCTAACGGTTGTCGTCTTTTACCTGCTACTGCATTGGACTGGTTGACAAAACTGAACGGGGGAAGTGATGGAGCTGCAGCAGGAGATATCAGAATGATATCTAGCACTAGAGTGCCTCTGCTGCAGCCCTTGAAGTCTTCTATCTTCTTTAAAATAGCTATTCTTAGGGCTGCTGGAGCAGCCCTGCCTGTTAGCTGCCTGCACTGCAGGCACCAACTTACAGACTGAGCTCCTGTGCATGGAGGCGCAGTTATAGAGGAGGCGACACTGAGCATCTTGGAAACAGTCAAAGCTTTTAGCCTGTTGGTGCCTTGGATCAAGATCCTACTCTACACCCCAATGTTATTCCCTGTGGAATCCAGTGTACCTCGCAGAAAGAGATTTAACAAGGGTAAGTCCTTACCATAAATCTTCTTTTATAGTCAAAACTCTGGAGTAAAAAGTATATGGTAGATGAGCCAGTGCCTCCCCTGCCTACCTTTTCTGTACATCTGTGATCAAAACTCACCAAATTTCCAGCAGTATTGTATAATGCTCACATGAACCCTTTGGCTCATTTATTAATGGGTCCGATGTATTAAGCCTGGAGAAGTGATAAAGCAGTGATAAGTGCAAGGTGATAACGCACCAGCCAATCAGCTCCCAACTGTCAATTTACACTGCTTTATCACTTCTCCAGGCTTAATACATCTGCCCCAATTAATAAATATTTGAGTGTAAATCTGGGTCTTGGACTAGCCAGTGCCTCCTGAGCCATTTACCTCACTGTATGTTCCTGATGGCCAGCCTTACCCTGCTGCCGTGTTCAGTAGAGGGGGCGTCAGATTGCATCTTCAGAAATTGTTGGGCCCAGGACTGACAAAATAGACAGGGACCCCCTAAAGTAACTGTCAATTTTTGATGGATTTGTGTAATGGATGTTAATTAAACTGAAATAATAATATACTTTTACATTAAAGAGTTTAAAGTCAGGAAAAGAGGAGCAACTGTGAAAACTGAGCTCCAGGTCTTGGAATGAGCTTCTGGCTCTGGAGATAGAGCCCCGGTCATCCCTACTAAATTCATATGGTCAGGTTGTCACTGAATATAACTGCAGGCACATACATATCACCTACAGTAGGTGTATACCTGCAATACCATACAGCAAGGCTCCAGAAATCACCAGACCACACAGAATTCAGCATCCAGAAACACATGAGAAAACATTAGCAATGATCAGTAACACAGCAGAACTATGGATAGAACAGCAGAAATATGATCCTGATTAATCACCTTTTTGGTGCTGCTGACCCCGCATCTCTGCTCCATCCTCAGCTTTGTATTTTCTGCACAAATCTCTGTCCTACGAGTGAGTTATCTGCTATCCAAGACCTTTGAGAGCTACTGTGCTGTTTAAATCTGCTTAGATGAACTCAGTGTCGGACTGGGACATGTAGGGCCCACCGGGGGAATGCAGTGGTAGGGGCCCATGTTTATGGGTGTGGTCAGTCTGCAGAGGGGGTGTGGCTTGCCACATCATTGGTTTGACTAACCATTAGAGAGTGCAACATCTGGGCCCCTTCATAAATATATACAGTAAATTCAGCTGCTGCATACATAATAATGTACCAGATTAATTAACAGCAACGCACTGTAGAAAATACACCATAGTCCAGGATAAGGTAACATATGTGTAATTCCAGTGCACAGTCTGGAACCTGGGGGCAGATGTATTAAGCCTGGAGAAGGCATAAAGAAGTGATAAAGCAGTGATACGTGCAAGGTGATAACGCACCAGCCAATCAGCTCCAATATGTAAATTAACAGATAGAAGGTGATTGGCTGGTGCATTATCACCTTGCACTTGTCACCGCTTTATCACTTCTTTATGCCTTCTTCAGGCTTAATACATCTGCCCCCTGATCCTTAGAGCAGGAGGTGGGCCCCCAGGCAGTGGGGCCCACCGGTGGTTTCCCCTGCACTCCTGTGGGCCGGTCCAAGCCAGGATGAACTCTTGCAGGCTACACGGGGCACTTCCCCGCTACAACTGTCCTCCCCTCTCTATCAAATAGTATTTTATATTTTGTTGGGGGGAATGGCCACGCAACCGGACATGGCCACACCCCATAAGTACCCGGCCTCTACTCAATTCTTGGCGGCCCTACTTGGGACACATGTTACAAGGGTTGAATGTATGTGACAAAACAAGTGGGGATGTTCCCCACCATTCTACCCATATCCCCTTATGACAGGATGGAAAAAACACTATTCTTGCACACAGGTCCACTAAATTCACATAATGCCGCTGAGTTTCTCTGATATTTGTGTACCGACCTTGCTACCAATTCCCTGATACTGCCTCATGTTTACTCCCTGTCATGCCACACAGTATTCCCAATTCACATTATGACATACAGTGTCCTCAGTTCATATTAACACATTACAGTGTTCCCTGATCATACGGTGCCACATTAGAGTGCCCTCCAGTTCATACTGTGCCACATTACAGTGCACCAGTTCATATTATGCCACACAATACTGACTCTGTTTCCTATTGTGCCACATTAAAGTGACCCAGTTCTTATTACAACATTATACTGCCCTCCACATTACAATGACCAGATCAGATAATGACACATTACAGTGCCCTACAGTTAATATTGTGGCAGTTGCTTAGCAGGCAAATCTGGGAAATTGATATGCAACTTTATAGCCTCCCTTCGCCTCTCGCCCCCATAGAAGTAGCACCCCTTGCACCCACTATAGTTATGCCTGTGTTCCCTGTTGCTCTGGCGCCAGTTACCTGAAAGTGTATCAAAGCCTTGGACTCTAACTTGGATACTGCTTGTTTGTGCATCAAAGACCAAAATTAACTGCTTTGATGCTAAGGTTTTTTCTCTAACGTCCTAAGTGGATGCTGGGGACTCCGTAAGGACCATGGGGAATAGCGGCTCCGCAGGAGACTGGGCACATCTAAAGAAAGCTTTAGGACTAACTGGTGTGCACTGGCTCCTCCCCCTATGACCCTCCTCCAAGCCTCAGTTAGATTTCTGTGCCCGACGAGAAGGGTGCACACTAGGGGCTCTCCTGAGCTCTTAGTGAAAGTTTTAGTTTAGGTTTGTTATTTTCAGTGAGACCTGCTGGCAACAGGCTCACTGCATCGAGGGACTAAGGGGAGAAGAAGCGAACTCACCTGCGTGCAGAGTGGATTGGGCTTCTTGGCTACTGGACATTAGCTCCAGAGGGACGATCACAGGTTCAGCCTGGATGGGTCCCGGAGCCGCGCCGCCGGCCCCCTTACAGAGCCAGAAGAGCGAAGAGGTCCGGAAAAATCGGCGGCAGAAGACGTTCCTGTCTTCAATAAGGTAGCGCACAGCACTGCAGCTGTGCGCCATTGCTCTCAGCACACTTCATACTCCGGTCACTGAGGGTGCAGGGCGCTGGGGGGGGGCGCCCTGAGACGCAATAAAACACGATACAAATACCTTACATGGCAAAAAATGCATCACATATAGCACCTGGGCTATATGGATGCATTTAACCCCTGCCAGAATATACAGAAAAACGGGTGATAAGGCCGCCGAAAAGGGGGCGGAGCCTATCTCCTCAGCACACTGGCGCCATTTTCCCTCACAGCTCAGTTGGAGGGAAGCTCCCTGGCTCTTCCCTGCACTACAGAAAGGGTTAAAAAAAAGAGAGGGGGGCACTAATTAGGCGCAGTATTAAAACATACAGCAGCTATAAGGGGAAAAACACTTATATAAGGTTATCCCTGTATATATATATAGCGCTCTGGTGTGTGCTGGCATACTCTCCCTCTGTCTCCCCAAAGGGCTAGTGGGGTCCTGTCCTCTATCAGAGCATTCCCTGTGTGTGTGCTGTGTGTCGGTACGTTTGTGTCGACATGTATGAGGAGAAAAATGATGTGGAGACGGAGCAGAGTGTCTGTAACAGTGATGTCACCACCTAGGGGGTCGACACCTGAGTGGATGTACTGTTGAAAATTACGTGACAGTGTCAGCTCTGTATAAAAAAAACAGTGGTTGACATGAGACAGCCGGCTACTCAGCTTGTGCCTGTCCAGACGTCTCATAGGCCGTCAGGGGCTCTAAAGCGCCCGTTACCTCAGATGGCAGATACAGACGCCGACACGGATACTGACTCCTGTGTCAACGGTGAAGAGACAACCGTGATTTCCAGTAGGGCCACACGTTACATGATTGAGACAATGGAAAATGTTTTATACATTTCTGATAATACGAGTACCACCAAAAAGGGGTATTATGTTCGGTGAGGGAAAAACTACCTGTAGTTTTCCTGAATCTGAAAAATAAAATGAGGTGTGTGATGATACGTGGGTTTCCCCCCGATAACAATTGATAATTTCTTAAAAAGTATTGGCTGTATACCGTTTCCCGCCAGAGGTTAGGGTGCGTTGGGAAACACCCCCTAGGGGGGATAAGGCGCTCACACGCTTGTAAGAACAAGGGCTCTACCTTCTCATGAGATGGCCGCCCTTAAGGATCCTGCTGATAGAAAGCAGGAGGGTATCCAAAAATGTATTCACACACATACTGGTGTTATACTGCGACCAGCAATCGCCTCAGCCTGGAGGTGCAGTGCTGGGTTGGCATGGTCGGATTCCCTGACTGGAAATATTGATATCCTAGATAAGGATAGTATATTATTGCCTATAGAGCATTTAAAAGATGCATTTCTATATATGCATGATGCACAGCGGAATATTTGCCGACTGGCATCAAGTATAAGTGCGTTGTCCAATTCTACCAGTAAAATGGTCAGGTGATGCTGATTCCAAACGGCATTTGGAAGTATTGCCTTTAAAAGGGGACATTTGGGGTCGGTCTTTTAGACCTGGTGGCCACGGCAACAACTGGGAAATCCACGTTTGTACCCCAGGTCGCCTCTCAAAATAAGACGCCGTATTATCAGGCGCAGTCCTTTGTTGGCAAGCGGACAAAAGGTTCCTCTTTTCTGCTCGTGACAGAGGGAGAGGAAAAAGGCTGAAGAGATTACCCAGTTCCCAGGAACAGAAATCATTTCCCGCCTCTGCAAAAGCCCTCAGTATGACGCTAGGGCCTTACAAACTCAGGCACGGTGGGGGCCCGTTCTCAATGAATTTCAGTGCGCAGTGGGCTCACTCGCAAGTAGACCCCTGGATCCTTCAGGTAATATCTCAAGGGTACATATTGAAATTCGAGACGTCTCCCCCTCGCCGTTTCCAAAAGTCGGCTTTACCGACGTCTCCCTCTGACAGGGAGGCAGTTTTGGAAGCCATTCACCCAGCAGGTGATAATCAAGGTACCCCTCCTGCAACAGGGAACGGGGTATTATTCCACACTATTGTGGTACCGAAGCCAGACGGCCCGGTGAAACCGATTCTAAATCTAAAATCTAAAATCTTTGAACACTTACATACAGAGGTTCAAATTCAAGATTGAGTCACTCAGAGCAGTGATTGCGAACCTGGAAGAAGGGACTACATGATGTCTTGGGACATCAAGGATGCTTACCTTCATGTCAAAGTTTACCCTTCTCACCAAGGGTACCTCAGGTTATGGTACAGAACTGTCACTATCAGTTCAGACGCTGCCGTAGGGATGGTCCACGGCACCCCGGGTCTTTACCAAGGTAATGGCCGAAATGATATCCCTTCGAAGGAAGGGAATTTTAGTTATCCCTTACTTGGACGATTCCCTGATAAGGGTAAGATCCAGGGAACAGTTGGAAGTCGGTGTAGCACTATCTCAGGTAGTGTTGCGGCAGCACGATTGGATTCTCAATATTCCAAAATCGCAGCTGGTTCCGACGACTTGTCTTCTGTTTCCTAGGGATGTTCCTGGACACAGTCCAGAAAAAAAAAAAAAAGGTGTTTCTCCCGGAAGAGAAAACCAGGGAGTTATCCGAGCTAGTCAGGAACCTCCTAAAACCGAACCAAGTCTCAGTGCATCAATGCACAAGGGTTCTGGGTAAAAATGGTGGCTTCCTACGAAGCAATCCCATTCGTTAGATTCCACGCAAGAACTTTCCAGTGGAACCTACTGGACAAATGGTCCGGGTGGCATTTTCAGATGCATCAGCGGATAACCCTGTCACCAAGGACAAGGGTATCCATCATGTGGTGGTTGCAGAGTGCTCATCTTCTAGAGGGCCGCAGATTCGGCATTCAGGACTGGGTCCTGGTGACCACGGATGCCAGCCTGCGAGGCTGGGGAGCAGTCACACAGGGAAGGAATATCCAGGGCTTAGGGTCAAGCCTGGATACATCACTTCACATAAATATCCTGAAGCTAAGGGCCATTTACAATGCTCTAAGCTTAGCAAGACCTCTGCTTCAAGGTCAGCCGGTGTTGATCCAGTCGGACAACATCATGGCAGTCACCCACGTAAACAGACAGGGTGGCACAAGAAGCAGGAGGGCAATGGCAGAAGCTGCAGGGATTCTTCGCTGGGCGGAAAATCATGTGATAGCACTGTCAACAGTATTCATTCCGGGAGTGGACAACTGGGAAGCAGACTTCCTCAGCACGACCTCCACCCGGGAGAGTGGGGACTTCACCCAGAAGTCGTCCACATGATTAAAAAACTCGACAGGTATTGCGCCAGGTCAAGAGACCCTCAGGCAATAGTTGTAGACGCTCTGGTAACACCGTGGGTGTACCAGTCAGTGTATGTGTTCCCTCCTCTGCCTCTCATACCCAAGGTACTGAGATTGATAAGATGGAGAGGAGAAAGCACTATATTCGTGGCTCCGGATTGGCCAAGAAGGACTTGGTAACCGGAACTTCAAGAGATGCTCACGGAGGATCCGTGGCCTCTACCTCTAAGAAGGGACCTGCTCCAGCAAGGACCCTGTCTGTTCCAAGACTTACCGCGGCTGCGTTTGACGGCATGGCGGTTGAACGCCGGATCCTGAAGGAAAAAAGGCTTTCCGGATGAAGTCATCCCTATCCTGATCAAAGCCAGGAAGGATGTAACCGCAAAAACATTATCACCGCAATTGGCGAAAATATGTTGCGTGGTGCGAGGCCAGTAAGGCCCGACGGAGGAAATTCAACTGGGTCGATTCCTACATTTCCTGCAAACAGGAGTGTCTATGGGCCTGAAATTGGGGTCCATTAAGGTTCAAATTTGCGGCCCTGTCAATTTTCTTCCAAAAAGAACTAGCTTCAGTCCCTGAAGTTCAGACGTTTGTAAAAGGGGTACTGCATATACAGCCTCCTTTTGTGCCTCCAGTGGCACTTTGGGATCTCAAGGTAGTTTTGGGTTCCAAAAGTCACATTGGTTTGAACCACTTAAATCTGTGGAGTTAAAATATCTCACATGGAAAGTGGTCATGCTGTTGGCCCTGGCCTGGGCCAGGCGCGTGTCAGAATTGGCGGCTTTATCCTGAAAAAGCCCTTATCTGATTTTCCATTCGGACAGGGCGGAATTGAGGACTCGTCCTCAGTTTCTCCCCAAGGTGGTTTCAGCGTCTCACCTGAACCAACCTATTGGTGGTGCCTGCGGCTACTAGGGACTTGGAGGACTCCAAGTTGCTAGACGTTGTCAGTGCCCTGAAAATATATGTTTCCAGGACGGCTGGAGTCAGGAAATCTGACTCGCTGTTTATCCTGTGTGCACCCAACAAGCTGGGTGCTCCTGCTTCTAAGCAGACTATTGCTCGTTGGATTTGTAGTACAATTCAGCTTGCACATTCTGTGGCAGGCCTGCCACAACCAAAAATCTGTAAATGCCCACTCCACAAGGAAGGTGGGCTCATCTTGGGCGGCTGCCCGAGGGGTCTCGGCTTTACAACTTTGCCGAGCAGCTACTTGGTCAGGAGCAAATACGTTTGTAAAATTCTACAAAATTAATATCCTGGCTGAGGAGGACCTAGAGTTCTCTCATTTGGTGCTGCAGAGTCATCCGCACTCTCCCGCCCGTTTGGGAGCTTTGGTATAATCCCCATGGTCCTTACGGAGTCCCCAGCATCCACTTAGGACGTTAGAGAAAATAAGAATTTACTTACCGATAATTCTATTTCTCATAGTCCGTAGTGGATGCTGGGCGCCCATCCCAAGTGCGGATTGTCTGCAATACTTGTACATAGTTATTGTTACAAAAATCGGGTTATTATTGTTGTGAGCCATCTTTCAGAAGCTCCTCTGTTATCATACTGTTAACTGGGTTCAGATCACAGGTTATACGGTGTGATTGGTGTGGCTGGTATGAGTCTTACCCGGGATTCAAAATCCTTCCTTATTGTGTACGCTCGTCCGGGCACAGTATCCTAACTGAGGCTTGGAGGAGGGTCATAGGGGGAGGAGCCAGTGCACACCAGTTAGTCCTAAAGCTTTCTTTAGATGTGCCCAGTCTCCTGCGGAGCCGCTATTCCCCATGGTCCTTACGGAGTCCCCAGCATCCACTACGGACTATGAGAAATAGAATTATCGGTAAGTAAATTCTTATTTTTTTTCTGACCCTTGTGCTAAGTTCATTTTTCACATTTACACTTGTTACATTAAAACATCAGTTACTTTTCTATGTAGTACCCATTTAAAAAAAATACCATTAGTCTTTTCATACAGTACATATTAACACATTACATTTTTTTTTAACCCTGGTTGAGAACTCAAGGCTACCAGAGATAAGATACAACAATTGGAGATAGAAAATAAAGTCATGTTATCATTGGAAGCAGGGCCGGATTAAGCCTTGGGGGTGCCCGGGGGAAACTTAAGACAGGGGGGCCCCGATGGAGGGTGGGGGATGTATATTAAATTGTGCATACCTCCCAATATGTCCCATTCCAGGAGGGACAAAATGCTCTCTACCCAGACTTCCCACTTAATATATGATTGCCGTCACCTGTGTTTGACTATTTCATTGATAAGAAAGGTATTTCAACACAGGTAATTGTAATCATATATTAAGAAGGAAGTCAGGGTTGAGAGCATTTTGTCCCTCCTGGAATAGGTCATAGTGGGAGGTATAGATTGTGTATATTAAATTTAAACCATTATTAGTTTTAACTAATAGTTTAATAATGCCTGGGTACTGTTTATAGCTCCACTTTATTGAAAGACAATTATTTTATAAACTTTCCTTGTAGTGGAACAAAGACAACTTAACTTTAAAATACACATAGAAAAATAAATTAATTTATCTTGTCACATGCAAGAATAGCAGCAGCCTTTGTATTACTTACACACTAGAACAGGACTCAGGAGGACTCTGTGTGTTTCTATCGCTAGACCCAAATGTTTCAGTTGCATAACAGTTTAAACAGGACTCAGACACCCAGGCGGGGAGGAGGAGAAGCTGGGATCCCTGTGTCACTTACAGCTCTCTCCGCCCTCCTATCTCTCCTCTGGTCAAATAGCTCTGTCGTTAGCTCATGAAACATGATATTCCTGTGTCTCTGCCTGCACTGCATACTGTCCTGCTCGCATTCTGGCTGCTGGTTCTGCTGCTGCTTAAGAGGGAAAGCTAGTGATGTTAGTGTGCTCTGGCTGGGGGGGCCCCCTGACAAAGGGGGGCCCGGGGTACAGTATGCCCTGCATCCCCCCCCCTTAATCTGGCTATGATTGGAAGCCAATCAGAGCTTGGTTCGCAAGATCCAAACACAGTGTGCTAATTATAAAAAAGAACTTATCAAGTTAAACATGGAAAACATCTAATGGTAAGGGAGGATTATGAGACCAATAAGGTCTACCATTGGATATCTGGTGGAGAGCCTGGGAATCATAAACCTTACAATTAAAGATCCAAACACAGCTGGCGCAAACATAAAGAAGATCGGAACAAGGATTCAGCTACGTCTAACAGCGACAGTGAGTTTGCCCTGGCTGACTCAGAGGATCCTTCTGATTCCCTTTAGTGGATCCTGCCATCGTAGTAGGTGCAAAAACAAGAGGACGCCCACCTGCAGGGGCAAGCAAAATACAAGGATCCAGAAGCACTCCATCCAGAAGGAAACCCTGATCTACAATTTATCTGACCGACAACTTAGTTACCTTGAGGTTAAGGTCCTTAACAACGGACTATCATTTATCCCGACCAATAAATTTGATGATCTAAGTTGGCAAGTGGAGTTACACAAGTTTGCTCGCAAGCTCCGCCTACAAGACTTTTTTCAGAATCAAGCACTCTTTCCAGCTTCCGACCCACATCAGTCTTTCATCAGTTCTGTACATAAATCAAAATTTGATCCAGTATCTACCAATTCACCTATTAAATCTTATGTTTGCCTGGTAGACGATTCCGTGCCTAAATACACGTCAGCAACAACCAAGATGCACCATAATTTGTCTAGGTCAGAGTACAGGGCCCTTAAACAACCAAGGACCTACAGAGACATAATAATCCGCCCCGCTGATAAGGGGCGTGAAATTGTTGTTATGAATCTTACAGACTACAAGTCGGAAATTTACAGGCAACTTTCCGATCTGCAGGTGTATCAAGAACTTTCTTCTGACCCTACAGCGAAATATAAACTGGAGGTTGACAACATTTTAGATAAAGCATGTTCAGCCAAAATTATATCTAACAAATTATGTACAGCTCTGAAACAGGACTTCCTCGTGGTGCCAGTACCAAAAATACATAAGAATATGGATGAGCCACTGTGGAGGCCCATTGTTTCAGCATACAAGTCACTTTACCAGCCGATTTTCATCATTTTAGACAGCATATTGCAACCTCTGATTGTCCAGCAGCCACCCAGAGGCGGAACTACCGCCAGTGCAACCAGTGCGTTGCACTGGGGCCCGCCACTGTCCAGGGGCCCAAAGCATGTAATGAGTCAAACTGACTCATTACATGCCGCTGTGTGCTGCGGGCAACCGCTGCCAGCAGCACACAGCCGCCCGGACAGAGAGGAGAGGAGCGCAGCGGTACGGGGGAGAAGGAGGAGGAGGGAGGTGGAGGAGGGAGCCGCAGCAGCGCTTTACTACTGGTTGAGGCGCTGCTGCTGCTGTCCCTCTGCTTCCCTATAGGCTGTCTTCCGAGAACAGCCTATAGTGAAGCAGAGGGGCAGCAGCAGCAGCGCCTCCACCAATAACACAGCGCTGCTGCGGCTCCCTCCTCCACCTCCCTCCTCCTCCTTCTTTCCTGCCCGGGAATCGTGACCAGAAGCTGCACCGAGGAGCCTGAGCCAGTGGAGAGGGTAAGTATAATTCTTCTTTCTTTCTTTCTTTCTTTCTTTCTTTCTTTCTTTCTTTCTTTCTTTCTTTCTTTCTTTCTTTCTTTCTTTCTTTCTTTCCATGTACAAAAAGGGGGACTGCCTGCCGCAATGTGTAAAAATGGGGGACTGCCTGCCGCAATGTGTGAAAAGGGGGAATCTGCTTGCCGCAATGTGTAAAAAGGGGGAATCTGCCTGCCGCAATGTGTAAAAAGGGGGAATCTGCCTGCCGCAATGTGTAAAAAGGGGGAATCTGTCTGCCGCAATGTGTGAAAAGGGGGAATCTGCTTGCCGCAATGTGTAAAAAGGGGGAATCTGCCTGCCGCAATGTGTAAAAAGGGGGAATCTGCCTGCCGCAATGTGTAAAAAGGGGGAATCTGACAAGAAAAATAATCAGAAACCCAAGGCGCAAACACACTTGTGCAGCCACTTGAGGAAAAGAAGGGCCACCTCACCCTTAAAAGACAATAGAACAAAAACAAATGCTCAAATTAGGCGCTCAGTGTTGTTTCATGTAGACAAATAAAATCAATACTTAAAGTCCATTTGTGCAACAAAGGAAAAACAGTCCAACTCCAATGAGAGCCTCCTGTGGTGATGTATCTTCTGATCCACAAGTACCTCACGGTGATATGCAATGGAAAAATAAATAAGATATCATGGTATAGTAAGTCCAATAAAGCTGAATGATATTCTCTCAGACAATTGCTAGACCAATATAAGGGTAGCGTACCCCACTCACACTGAATAGAGCTAAACTCCACACGTAAAGGTATCTTTTAATACTGGACTGTAGAGATATTCCATAACATTGAATGCGTACCATGACTCACTCAGAATCAAGTGTCGATCCTCCCATAACGGTTTCTTTTATGTCCTGCTCCAAAAATGGACGAGGGAGTGGTAATGTAAAAACTATTTATTAAAAAATTGATAGGAGACCACACATATACAGCTCAAGGGTAGCAATGGAGAAGCCAGTGGTGGCCGCCGGCCGAAAACGGCAAAAACCAGCCAGATGTAATACACAATCACAACCACAAGAGATGAGTATAATGTGATGCTACCTATCTGCACCCTTCCAACACGTTTCTCCCCAATTAATGGGGCTTTTTCAAGGAACAAGAGTGCCCTTACCTATTTGATATTTAAATAGAATCACCGGAAATTGTCACTAAAAATACTAATTGAATCAGATTGAATCAGCTGTGTAGCCTAGGCAACATATAACCACGTGGAACCGGCATGCAATACTCATGATTGCAATTGCCTGTGTCCTGTGTGGGCATCGTCATCTACGGACGGGAAACCTACTTCCGCGGACAGGAAACCTACTTCCGCCCGTCGCAACGTCACTTCCCGTTGATGTTACCGTGGCAACGCGTAATTTCGCGTACTGCCACGGGAAGCATTGAAATTGACTACTTATCTTTATAAAAGCAAGTCCCCAATACAAGGATAATACTGAACAAATAATACTGAAATATGTGAATACAACCTCATATACAAGTATATGGTCTTATGTGGGCATCGTTATCAACGAATGAGAAACCCACTTCCTCCCATAGTAACGTCACTACCCGTTAGTGTTGCTATGGCAACGCGTAATAACGCATACTGCCGCAGAAAACGGTGACCTTGTTGTCCTATATCTCTATAGGAAAAGAAGATAATGCCTTAAATCCTATATATATATTACTAAATGGTGGAAAAATACTGGATGTACTGTCTGTGTTGCAACTCATTTGCTTCCACCCTAACTAATCGGGAAGGAAGAGCAATGCACATGAGCATATATTTATATGCATATATCTGAGGTCATACAATATAAATACAGAATAATGCACTGCTATTAATATCTATAAAAGAATTCTTACTATGGGCCAAAAATATGAGCCCGCTCATACTGGCATTACCATAGTAAACTAATAAAATAATTAGTAACTAATACCACCCACCTCTACTATAAATCTACCTCCCGCTTGGGGTTGTAATTATGCATCACAATTAGGGCAATAAAAAGTACAGCACCATCAAAACAACCATCTCATAAAAATATTACCACCCTCCTCTACTATGGGACAGACTCCCACTTGGAGTTGTAATAATACATGTCAGTTAAGGCAAGAAAAAGTAATACAAAATCATAAAAACCATCTCAACTCAAATTCATGATTTAAACCGTTGGGTATCAGTGATTGCAAATTATGAATCCACTTCATTTCACTTCTGGCTAATCTGATCTCTTTATTATTATTGCGCCATTGATCTTTAGTCACCTCTATACCCCAAAAAGATACAATGTGATCAGTGGAACAATTATGAATTTCCTTAAAATGGAGTGAGAAAGGGTGGGTAATTAACCCCTTACGTATATTTCGAAGATGTTCTGCCCAGCGGATTTTTAAACTTCTACTGGTTTTGCCAATATATAGTTTATTACAGGAACATTGTATAGCATATATGGCATATTTGCTATTACAGGTGATGAATTGCAGGATCTTGTGTGTTTTCCCTTTCCAATCAAAAGAGGTAAGTTTTCTTGTTTTGGAAGGACAACTTTTACACATACCACAATCCCCACACCTGTGGAAACCTTGGTTCCTAACAATGCCCCCTAATGGTTTATCTATAAATGCGCTGGCTGTTAATTTATCCCTAAGATTAGGTGCCCTTTTATAGATAAACTGTGGTTTATCCGGTAAAATAGATGTTAATACCGGGTCCCTTTTTAGGAGATGCCAATTCTTCTGGAACACCTTCTCTATAAGCTTGTGATAACCATTATATTGCATCACAAAAGCTAAATTGTGTGATGTTTTCCAATTGGGGTTTAATCCTTGTACTCAGGAGAGTTTCCCTGTCCACCTCTGCTATTTCCTCCAATGATTTCTGTAAGCAATAAGGTTTGTACCCCTTTTCCATAAATTTCTTCTTCATAATCTGTGCCTCTGCAGTATAATTCTTGTCCTCTGAGCAGTTCCATCGTAAACGGGTAAATTGCCCTTTAGGCACATTTTTCAACCACTGCGGTAAATGATTGCTCCTTGTACTTATGTAAGTGTTAGAGTCTGTCGGTTTGATATATACCGTAGACTAAATTTTACCATCAACAGTGTATATGTGCAAATCTAAAAAATTTACCCCAATTTTACTAAAATTAAAGGTCAAATTAATTCCTAAAGTATTCACATTAAGATATGCACAAAAATCCTGGAGTGTATTGACGTCCCCCTTCCATATAAAGAGGACATCATATATATAACGCCACCATTGGACCAGGTTCGCCTCCCAGCCATGTCCCGCCCACACGGAACTATCCTCCCATCTGGACATGAATAAGTTAGCATAGCTGGGGGCGAACCTGGTCCCCATGGCGGTGCCCACCTCTTGATTGTAATACTCTCCATCGAAATTAAAATAATTGTTATGAAGAATAAAAGCAATACCCTTCAAAACAAACTCACAAAGACTACTGGACATACTGCAGTTAGAGTCTGTTTGACTGCTTCTATTCCATCCGTGTGTTTAATGATGGTATAAAGGTATGTGACATCCCCCGTCACCAGCCACATGTCACTCTCCCATTGAACCTCTTTAAGTTTATTCAAAACGTCTCTGGTATCCTTAAGATGTGAGCGACCCTTAAGTACAAGGGGCTGTAGTTGAAAGTCTATAAAGTGTGACAGTGTATCAAATCACACAGACCATTAAGGACTCTACCTGAGGACAACATACAAAAAATTGAGAACAGACCACTCAGGTAGAGTCCTTAATGGTCTGCGTGATTTGATAGATGGTTATCTAGAGAATGGTACACTGGATAAAACAACAGCAGAGTTTTTGATTAACGAGAAATATACCGTACCAGTGTTGTACCTTTTGCCAAAAGTACATAAGGATGAGCATCATCCTCCGGGACGCCCTATAGTGGCGGGTACAAATTCTATCACGGCAAACCTGTCACACTTTATAGACTTTCAACTACAGCCCCTTGTACTTAAGGGTCGCTCGCATCTTAAGGATACCAGAGACGTTTTGAATAAACTTAAAGAGGTTCAATGGGAGAGTGACATGTGGCTGGTGACGGGGGATGTCACATCCCTTTATACCATCATTAAACACACGGATGGAATAGAAGCAGTCAAACAGACTCTAACTAACTGCAGTATGTCCAGTAGTCTTTGTGAGTTTGTTTTGAAGGGTATTGCTTTTATTCTTCATAACAATTATTTTTTATTTATTTTTTTAAATATGTTTATTAAGGAATAAAATGGATACACACACACACATTACCACAATAACTGTAGAATATTGACAATAGGAAAATACAGGGATATCAATAAAAATGATGATATATAGGAATGTATTATCATAACATTTGTTCAATACAAATCACATAAGAAATCGCAAAAGAGAGTAGAGGAGCTAGGGGATAGGTTCAAAATGTAAAACGGGAGACTAACAACATTTAGTGTCAGCAAGAAGTCAAATAATGCGATCAGGAGAGTACGAGAGTTGAGGCTAAAAGGGCGGTGATCCCTTCATGAGTACCTCAGTATTGTACCAAGTAGTATGTTTAACCACCTTGCGTATGTTGTCACGAGTTGACTGAGACAGGGTTACGATGTAGGGCAACCATATTGCAAAGAATTTGGAAGAGTTGGAGTCTGCTCTGAGAGAGCATTCTATCCAGAGAAGAACATTTGAAACATTGAGAGTTATCAGAGATGCCCGTAAGAAATCTAAGACGAGGAGTGTAGTATGCCCTATGCAAAATTTTTAAATGCATTTCTGAATAAGAAGAGGAGACTAAATGTTTATTAAGTAGTAAGTGCCAGCGTATTACAGTTTGTAGATCAATTCCCGGCAAGGTATCTGTCCATTTAGCTAGGCCTGTAGTTAGACTATTCAGATCTATCTTACGCCTGGTGTATGCATAGATAAAGGATGTGGGGCAGGGAGAGTGAGGAGTCAATCGTAATTGGGCGTCTAGGGGAAAGTTGTAGTCCGCAGGTCGTAAGCGTGATATCAGTCGCGTTGCAAAACTGCGGACTTGAAAATATGCAAAGAGTGGTATATGTAGGTTCGGAAATCTGAGTTTCAATTGGGACAGGGTGAGTACTTCGGTGCAGGTGACATTCAGTAGTTGATATATCAAACGCAAGCCGTGAGAATACCAATTTTTGATAATCGCGTCGGTCTCCCCTCCTTGAAAGTCTGGATTATTTAGGAGTGGTTGGAGTAAGGAGCAGGTCACTGTAAGTCCCATGCGTTTTCGTACATGGGTCCATGCCTTGCACGGGGAAATTAATAATGGATTCGAACAGAAGGGTTGCAATGAATCAGGAAAATGTAATATGGAAGGCAGGTTACCATGAGGTAGCATAGATTGCTCTAGTGACAAATTAACATAGTTGGCAGAGCCTCTAACCCAGTCAATAGCATATCTGTAATTAGCGGCCAGAGAGTAATCTTCTGGGCATGGCAAGTTCACCCCCCCAGCGTAGTTGGTTGTTTCAATTTAAAAAGGGCTATGCGCGGGCGTTTATTTTCCCAAATAAAAGCATTAAAGGATTTATTAATTGTTTGGATATCGCGCTTAGCTAGAAGAAGCGGAAGCATTTGGATCGGATATAGTAGACGGGGGAAGGAAATCATTTTGTATAAGTGGCATCTACCTAAATATGAAATTGGTAAGTTTTGCCATCGTGCAAAATCGTCCATCATTTTATTAATAGAGTGAGAGAAGTTTAGTGCGTATAGATCGGCTAATTTGGATGAAAAACGTAAGCCTAGGTAGGTTATAGAGCTAGCGGCCCATTTGAAAGGGAATCGGGAGCCCCAATTTTGTGTAGTTTTGGGGCCTAGAGCCAGTGCCTCCGTTTTATCAAAGTTGATTAGGAAACCCGAGATCAAATGAAAATCACTGAGTATTGCCAATAGAGAGGGGAAGCCCTTTATGGGTTCATTAAAATAAAGTAATAGATCATCAGCAAAAGCCGATACCTTCACTGATTGTGAGCCAATTTCTATCCCTTCCCAAGTAACATCCTGCACGCAGGTGCGTATTAACGGGTCAAGGGCCAAGTTAAAGAGTAGGGGAGAGAGGGGACATCCCTGGCGCGTACCCCTATGTAAGGAGAAGGCGGATGTGTTCAATCCATTAATAGTGAGGTGTGCCTGCGGACTAGAATAAAGCATATTGAAGACTCTAATAAACTCTGCTCCGAATTCTTGAGTATGGAAGATTCTAAGTAAGTGTGTCCAGGATACCCGGTCAAATGCTTTATCAGCGTCGCAGCTAACCACTAGCGCTTTAGATGTTGTAGAGCCATCGACACTATGTATTCCTGCAATCAGGGTACGTATATTATGTACTGATGTTCTAGTCTTTACAAACCCGGTTTGGGCAGGATGTAAGATACGGTTCAATATTAATTGGAGACGAGCGGCCAATAATTTGGTGAATAGTTTTAGGTCTTGGTTTAGAAGGGATATAGGACGATAGGACTGGACAAGTGAAGGGTCTTTACCCGGTTTAGGAAATACTACTATTCTAGCTTCGGTGAATCCCGAAGGGGGAGAGGATCCTTGCAATAGTGAGTTAAACAATGTTAGCAAATAAGGTAACACATGAGGAGCTAGCATTTTATAATATTCTGCTCCGAACCCATCCGGGCCCGGCGTTTTCCCATTATGGAGCGATTTAATCAAATATAGCAATTCCGTTTCCGTTACTGGGTCCGTCAATGACGCTCGTTCCTCCTCCGTTAATGTGGGTAAGCCTGCTTTTTCCAGAAATAACATACCCTCAGTGGGGTTATCTAAGGGTGCTGAATATAAATTCTTATAATATTGTAAGAAGGTGTCAGATATGGTTTGCGTGTTCATAGTTGAGGAAACTGAGTCTGTGTGTAAGTGAGTAATGCGAGAAGGGACTGTAGATGATCTCACTAAGTTAGCCAACAATTTGCCTGACTTGTTACCACCACGGAAAAATTTGTTTCGTTGGACATCATAGGAAAAGTTAGCTCGTTCAGTGTATAACGCATCATAAAGATGTTTTGCGTCAGTATAGGCCCGCCTAATGGCTGGAGAATCATGTAATACCATAGCGTCATATGCTGCCGTCAAAGCTTTGCTCAGATCATGCAACTGGGCATTCAATTGCTTGCGCTTTCTGGAAACATATTCAAGGATTTGTCCACGGACAACTGGTTTGGAAGCCGACCAAAACAAGTTGATGTCGTTGACATGAATTTTGTTATCATTTACATAGTTAAGGAAGGCCTGGGTAAGAAATTGGCTAAAATCTGAGGAATGTTCCAGATAAGCAGGGAAACGCCAATTATAGGATCTAGTCAAAGGGGTATCTAAAGTGATCGAGAGCCAGATCGGGGCATGGTCCGAGAGTGAAATGGGTTCTATCGCAGCATCCACAATATGTTGCAGAAGGGTATCCGCAATTAACCAAAAATCTAATCTAGAAGAGGAGTGGTGAGGGTGGGAGTAGAAGGTGTATTCGTGAGCGTCCGGGTTGCGTATTCTCCATGGGTCAGATAGTTGTAAAGAAGAGGTGAGCAGTGTGAGCGAGGTAGGAGTGGCAACAGTAGACAGATTAGGTGTGGACGTCCTGTCAAGACCAGGTGACTGTACACAATTAAAATCTCCCCCCATAATAATTTCTCCCTCTGCCCAACCCTGCAACTTCGAGTATATATCAGAGAAAAAAGATGCATTAGGGCCATTAGGGGCATAGATATTGGCCACCGTATAGGTCGTATTTAGTATTTTCAGTTTCAAGAATAGAAATCTACCCTCTTGATCAACCAGACTATCTAAGATAATGGCGGGGAGTGATTTATTAAGGATAATCAAGATGCCTCTGCGTTTGGATGTGTAAGAGGCCGTTCTATATTCTCCCACCCACGTATCACGTAGCACGTTAGGGTCCGATACCTTCCAATGAGTTTCCTGTAATAACACTATGTCAGGTTTTAGCTTTTTCAAATAGGTAAGAACCTTTTTCCGTTTAATAGGGGTATTGAGTCCCTCAACATTCCATGACACTATCTTGAAACTTGATTGTGTTATCATAGAAGAGTCCTGTGTCAGCGGCATTCAACCGATACCAACCCTAGGCCAATATCCAACTACAATATGCCGTAACAGTTGATCCCGGCCCTTCCCAGCAAGCGGGCCGTAGTGGATCAATGATGAAAAGTAACAAAGATAAAGACGTACGTACATTCCTAACAAAATTCGTGAAGATTGTGTGTGTATAGCAATAAAGTTATAAACCGAGCTACAAAACATTTTCAACATTTTAAGAACCCATGTAGGTGCCCTATGAAATTCCGTCAACATCCAGAAAAAAAACAGTAGCACACATGAGGAGGATATCCTAAAACATAGAATCCAAGGGCACCATAAACTAAAGTAACCATAACAATTATTTTAATTTCGATGGAGAGTATTACAATCAAGAGGTGGGCACCGCCATGGGGACCAGGTTCGCCCCCAGCTATGCTAACTTATTCATGTCCAGATGGGAGGATAGTTCTGTGTGGGCGGGACATGGCTGGGAGGCGAACCTGGTCCAATGGTGGCATTATATAGTCCTCTTTATATGGAAGGGGGACGTCAATACACTCCAGGATTTTTGTGCATATCTTAATGTGAATACTTTAGGAATTCATTTGACCTTTAATTTTAGTAAAATTGAGGTCAATTCTTTAGATTTGCACATATACACTGTTGATGGTAAAATTGAGTCTACGGTATATATCAAACCGACAGACTCTAACACTTACATAAGTACAAGGAGCAATCATTTACCGCAGTGGTTGAAAAATGTACCTAAAGGGCAATTTACCCGTTTACGACGGAACTGCTCAGAGGACAAGAATTATACTGCAGAGGCACAGATTATGAAGAAGAAATTTATGGAAAAGGGGTACAAACCTTATTGCTTACAGAAATCATTGGAGGAAATAGCAGAGGTGGACAGGGAAACTCTCCTGAGTACAAGGATTAAACCCCAATTGGAAAACATCACACAATTTAGCTTTTGTGACGCAATATAATGGTTATCACAAGCTTATAGAGAAGGTGTTCCAGAAGAATTGGCATCTCTTAAAAAAGGGACCCGGTATTAACATCTATTTTACCGGATAAACCACAGTTTATCTATAAAAGGGCACCTGATCTTAGGGATAAATTAACAGCCAGCGCATTTATAGATAAACCATTAGGGGGCATTGTTAGGAACCAAGGTTTCCACAGGTGTGGGGATTGTGGTATGTGTAAAAGTTGTCCTTCCAAAACAAGAAAACTTACCTCTTTTGATTGGAAAGGGAAAACACACAAGATCCTGCAATTCATCACCTGTAATAGCAAATATGCCATATATGCTATACAATGTTCCTGTAATAAACTATATATTGGCAAAACCAGTAGAAGTTTAAAAATCCGCTGGGCAGAACATCTTCGAAATATACGTAAGGGGTTAATTACCCACCCTTTCTCACTCCATTTTAAGGAAATTCATAATTGTTCCACTGATCACATTGTATCTTTTTGGGGTATAGAGGTGACTAAAGATCAATAGCGCAATAATAATAATAAAGAGATCAGATTAGCCAGAAGTGAAATGAAGTGGATTCATAATTTGCAATCACTGATACCCAACGGTTTAAATCATGAATTTGAGTTGAGATGGTTTTTATGATTTTGTATTACTTTTTCTTGCCTTAACTGACATGTATTATTACAACTCCAAGTGGGAGTCTGTCCCATAGTAGAGGAGGGTGGTAATATTTTTATGAGATGGTTGTTTTGATGGTGCTGTACTTTTTATTGCCCTAATTGTGATGCATAATTACAACCCCAAGCGGGAGGTAGATTTATAGTAGAGGTGGGTGGTATTAGTTACTAATTATTTTATTAGTTTACTATGGTAATGCCAGTATGAGCGGGCTCATATTTTTGACCCATAGTAAGAATTCTTTTATAGATATTAATAGCAGTGCATTATTCTGTATTTATATTGTATGACCTCAGATATATGCATATAAATATATGCTCATGTGCATTGCTCTTCCTTCCCGATTAGTTAGGGTGGAAGCAAATGAGTTGCAACACAGACAGTACATCCAGTATTTTTCCGCCATTTAGTAATATATATATATAGGATTTAAAGCATTATCTTCTTTTCCTATAGAGATATAGGACAACAAGGTCACCGTTTTCTGCGGCAGTACGCGTTATTACGCGTTGCCACAGCAACACTAATGGGTAGTGACGTTACTATTGGCGGAACTGGGTTTCTCATTCGTTGATAACGATGCCCACATAAGACCATATACTTGTATATGAGGTTGTATTCACATATTTCAGTATTATTTGTTCAGTATTATCCTTGTATTGGGGACTTGCTTTTATAAAGATAAGTAGTCGATTTCAATGCTTCCCGTGGCAGTACGCGAAATTATGCATTGCCACGGTAACATCAACGGGAAGTGACGCCGCGACGGGCGGAAGTAGGTTTCCCGTCCGCGGAAGTAGGTTTCCCGTCCGTAGATGATGATGCCCACATAGGACACAGGCAATTGCAATCATGAGTATTGCATGCCGGTTCCACGTGGTTATATGTTGCCTAGGCTACACAGCTGATTCAATCTGATTCAATTAGTATTTTTAGTGACAATTTCCGGTGATTCTATTTAAATATCAAACAGGTAAGGGCACTCTTGTTCCTTGAAAAAGCCCCATTAATTGGGGAGAAACGCGTTGGAAGGGTGCAGATAGGTAGCATCACATTATACTCATCTCTTGTGGTTGTGATTGTGTATTACATCTGGCTGGTTTTTGCCATTTTCGGCCGGCGGCCACCACTGGCTTCTCCATTGCTACCCTTGAGCTGTATATGTGTGGTCTCCTATCAATTTTTTAATAAATAGTTTTTACATTACCACTCCCTCATGGAGCAGGACATAAAAGAAACCGTTATGGGAGGATCGACACTTGATTCTGAGTGAGTCATGGTACGCATTCAATGTTATGGAATATCTCTACAGTCCAGTATTAAAAGATACCTTTACGTGTGGAGTTTAGCTCTATTCAGTGTGAGTGGGGTACGCTACCCTTATATTGGTCAAGCAATTGTCTGAGAGAATATCATTCAGCTTTATTGGACTTACTATACCATGATATCTTATTTATTTTTCCATTGCATATCACCGTGAGGTACTTGTGGATCAGAAGATACATCACCACAGGAGGCTCTCATTGGAGTTGGACTCTTTTTCCTTTGTTGCACAAATGGACTTTAAGTATTGATTTTATTTGTCTACATGAAACACTGAGCGCCTAATTTGAGCATTTGTTTTTGTTAAAAAGGGGGAATCTGCCTGCCGCAATGTGTAAAAAGGGGGAATCTGCTTGCCGCAATGTGTGAAAAGGGGGAATCTGCCTGCCGCAATGTGTGAAAAGGGGGAATCTGCCTGCCGTAATGTGTAAAAATAAGAATTTACTTACCGATAATTCTATTTCTCGGAGTCCGTAGTGGATGCTGGGGTTCCTGAAAGGACCATGGGGAATAGCGGCTCCGCAGGAGACAGGGCACAAAAAGTAAAGCTTTTCCAGATCAGGTGGTGTGCACTGGCTCCTCCCCCTATGACCCTCCTCCAGACTCCAGTTAGGTACTGTGCCCGGACGAGCGTACACAATAAGGGAGGATTTTGAATCCCGGGTAAGACTCATACCAGCCACACCAATCACACCGTACAACTTGTGATCTAAACCCAGTTAACAGTATGATAACAGAGGAGCCTCTGAAAGATGGCTCCCTAAACAATAACCCGAATTAGTTAACAATAACTATGTACAAGTATTGCAGATAATCCGCACTTGGGATGGGCGCCCAGCATCCACTACGGACTCCGAGAAATAGAATTATCGGTAAGTAAATTCTTATTTTCTCTATCGTCCTAGTGGATGCTGGGGTTCCTGAAAGGACCATGGGGATTATACCAAAGCTCCCAAACGGGCGGGAGAGTGCGGATGACTCTGCAGCACCGAATGAGAGAACTCCAGGTCCTCCTTTGCCAGGGTATCAAATTTGTAGAATTTTACAAACGTGTTCTCCCCTGACCACGTAGCTGCTCGGCAGAGTTGTAATGCCGAGACCCCTCGGGCAGCCGCCCAAGATGAGCCCACCTTCCTTGTGGAATGGGCCTTAACAGATTTAGGCTGTGGCAGGCCTGCCACAGAATGTGCAAGTTGAATTGTGTTACAAATCCAACGAGCAATCGACTGCTTAGAAGCAGGCGCACCCAACTTGTTGGGTGCATACAGTATAAACAGCGAGTCAGATTTTCTGACTCCAGCCGTCCTTGAAATGTATATTTTTAAAGCTCTGACAACGTCCAACAACTTGGAGTCCTCCAAGTCGCTTGTAGCCGCAGGCACTACAATAGGCTGGTTCAGGTGAAACGCTGATACCACCTTAGGGAGAAAATGCGGACGCGTCCGCAGCTCTGCCCTATCCGAATGGAAAATTAAATAAGGGCTTTTATAAGATAAAGCCGCCAGTTCAGATACTCTCCTGGCGGACGCCAGGGCCAGTAACATAGTCACTTTCCATGTGAGATATTTCAAATCCACATTTTTTAGTGGTTCAAACCAATGGGATTTGAGGAAATCTAAAACTACATTTAGATCCCACGGTGCCACCGGAGGCACCACAGGAGGCTGTATATGCAGTACTCCTTTGACAAAAGTCTGGACCTCAGGAACTGAGGCCAATTCTTTTTGGAAGAATATTGACAGGGCCGAAATTTGAACCTTAATAGATCCCAATTTGAGACCCATAGACAATCCTGATTGCAGGAAATGTAGGAAACGACCCAGTTGAAATTCCTCCGTCGGAGCACTCCGATCCTCGCACCACGCAACATATTTCCGCCAAATGCGGTGATAATGCTTCGCGGTGACTTCCTTTCTTGCCTTAATCAAGGTAGGAATGACTTCTTCTGGAATGCCTTTTCCTTTTAGGATCTGGCGTTCAACCGCCATGCCGTCAAACGCAGCCGCGGTAAGTCTTGGAATAGACACGGTCCCTGCTGAAGCAGGTCCTGTCTTAGAGGTAGAGGCCACGGATCGTCCGTGACCATCTCTTGAAGTTCCGGGTACCAAGACCTTCTTGGCCAATCCGGAGCCACTAGTATCGTTCTTACTCCGCTTTGCCGTATGATTCTCAATACCTTTGGTATGAGAGGCAGAGGAGGAAACACATACACCGACTGGTACACCCAAGGTGTTACCAGCGCGTCCACAGCTATTGCCTGCGGATCTCTTGACCTGGCGCAATACCTGTCCAGTTTTTTGTTGAGGCGAGACGCCATCATGTCCACCATTGGTCTTTCCCAACGGTTTATTAGCATGTGGAAAACTTCTGGATGAAGTCCCCACTCTCCCGGGTGAAGATCGTGTCTGCTGAGGAAGTCTGCTTCCCAGTTGTCCACTCCCGGGATGAACACTGCTGACAGTGCTATCACGTGATTCTCCGCCCAGCGAAGGATCCTGGCAGCTTCTGCCATTGCACTCCTGCTTCTTGTGCCGCCCTGTCTGTTTACATGGGCGACTGCCGTGATGTTGTCCGACTGGATCAACACCGGTCTTCCTTGAAGCAGAGGTTCCGCCTGGCTTAGAGCATTGTAGATTGCTCTTAGTTCCAGAATGTTTATGTGAAGAGACTTTTCCAGGCTCGACCACACTCCCTGGAAGTTTCTTCCTTGTGTGACTGCTCCCCAGCCTCTCAGGCTGGCGTCCGTGGTCACCAGGATCCAATCCTGTATGCCGAATCTGCGGCCCTCCAATAGATGAGCCCTCTGCAACCACCACAGAAGAGATACCCTTGTCCTTGGAGACAGGGTTATCCGCAGGTGCATCTGAAGATGCGTGCATTGATGTACAGACACCTTTCCTGGTTTTAGGAGATTCCTGACCAGGTCGGATAACTCCTTGGCTTTTTCCTCGGGAAGAAAAACCTTTTTCTGAACCGTGTCCAGAATCATCCCTAGGAACAGCAGACGAGTTGTCGGCATTAATTGGGATTTTGGAATATTCAGAATCCATCCGTGCTGCTTTAGCACCTCTTGAGATATTGCTAATCCCATCTCTAGCTGTTCTCTGGACCTTGCCCTTATTAGGAGATCGTCCAAGTATGGGATAATTAATACGCCTTTTCTTCGAAGAAGAATCATCATCTCGGCCATTACCTTTGTAAAGACCCGAGGTGCCGTGGACAAACCAAACGGCAGCGTCTGAAACTGATAGTGACAGTTTTGTACAACGAACCTGAGGTACCCCTGGTGTGAGGGGTAAATTGGAACGTGAAGATACGCATCCTTGATGTCCAAGGATACCATAAAGTCCCCTTCTTCCAGGTTCGCTATCACTGCTCTGAGTGACTCCATCTTGAACTTGAACTTCTTTATGTACAGGTTCAAGGACTTCAGATTTAGAATAGGCCTTACCGAGCCATCCGGCTTCGGTACCACAAATAGAGTGGAATAATACCCCTTCCCTTGTTGTAGAAGAGGTACCTTGACTATCACCTGCTGAGAGTACAGCTTGTGAATGGCTTCCAAAACCGTCTCCCTTTCGGAAGGGGACGTTGGTAAAGCAGACTTCAGGAAACGGCGAGGTGGATCTGTCTCTAATTCCAACCTGTACCCCTGAGATATTATCTGCAGGATCCAGGGATCTACCTGCGAGTGAGCCCACTGCGCGCTGTAATTTTTGAGACGACCTCCCACCGTCCCCGAGTCCGCTTGAGAAGCCCCAGCGTCATGCTGAGGCTTTTGTAGAAGCCGGGGAGGGCTTCTGTTCCTGGGAAGGAGCTGCCTGTTGCTGTTTCTTCCCTCGACCTCTGCCTCGTGGCAGATATGAATAGCCCTTTGCTCTCTTATTTTTAAAGGAACGAAAGGGCTGCGGTTGAAAAGTCGGTGCCTTTTTTTGTTGGGGAGTGACTTGAGGTAGAAAGGTGGATTTCCCGGCTGTAGCCGTGGCCACCAAATCTGATAGACCGACTCCAAATAACTCCTCCCCTTTATACGGCAAAACTTCCATATGCCGTTTTGAATCCGCATCGCCTGTCCACTGTCGCGTCCATAAAGCTCTTCTGGCCGAAATGGACATAGCACTTACCCGTGATGCCAGTGTGCAGATATCCCTCTGTGCATCACGCATATAAAGAAATGCATCCTTTATTTGTTCTAACGACAGTAAAATATTGTCCCTGTCCAGGGTATCAATATTTTCAATCAGGGACTCTGACCAAACTACCCCAGCACTGCACATCCAGGCAGTCGCTATAGCTGGTCGTAGTATAACACCTGCATGTGTGTATATACTTTTTTGGATATTTTCCATCCTCCTATCTGATGGATCTTTAAGTGCGGCCGTCTCAGGAGAAGGTAACGCCACTTGTTTTGATAAGCGTGTTAGCGCCTTGTCCACCCTAGGAGGTGTTTCCCAGCGCTCCCTAACCTCTGGCGGGAAAGGGTATAATGCCAATAATTTCTTTGAAATTATCAGCTTTTTATCAGGGGCAACCCACGCTTCATCACACACGTCATTTAATTCTTCTGATTCAGGAAAAACTATAGGTAGTTTTTTCACACCCCACATAATACCCTGTTTAGTGGTACCTGTAGTATCAGCTAAATGTAACGCCTCCTTCATTGCCAAAATCATATAACGTGTGGCCCTACTGGAAAATACGGTTGATTCGTCACCGTCACCACTGGAATCAGTGCCTGTGTCTGGGTCTGTGTCGACCGACTGAGGCAAAGGGCGTTTTACAGCCCCTGACGGTGTTTGAGGCGCCTGGACAGGCACTAATTGATTGTCCGGCCGCCTCATGTCGTCAAACGACTGCTTTAGCGTGTTGACGCTATCCCGTAATTCCATAAATAAAGGCATCCATTCTGGTGTCGACCCCCTAGGAGGTGACATCCCCATATTTGGCAATTGCTCCGCCTCCACACCAATATCGTCCTCATACATGTCGACACACACGTACCGACACACAGCAGACACACAGGGAATGCTCTAAACGAAGACAGGACCCACTAGCCCTTTGGGGAGACAGAGGGAGAGTCTGCCAGCACACACCAAAAAGCGCTATATATGACAGGGATAGCCTTATAATAAGTGCTCCCTTATAGCTGCTTTATATATATCAAGATATTGCCATTAAATTTGCCCCCCCTCTCTGTTTTACCCTGTTTCTGTAGTGCAGTGCAGGGGAGAGACCTGGGAGCCGTCCTGACCAGCGGAGCTGTGAGAGGAAATGGCGCCGTGTGCTGAGGAGATAGGCCCCGCCCCTTTTTCGGCGGGCTCGTCTCCCGCTATTTTGTGAATACAGGCAGGGGTTAAATATCTCCATATAGCCTCTGGGGGCTATATGTGAGGTATTTTTAGCCTTTATATAGGTTTACATTTGCCTCCCAGGGCGCCCCCCCCAGCGCCCTGCACCCTCAGTGACTGCGTGTGAAGTGTGCTGAGAGGAAAATGGCGCACAGCTGCAGTGCTGTGCGCTACCTTTAGAAGACTGCAGGAGTCTTCAGCCGCCGATTCTGGACCTCTTCTTACTTCAGCATCTGCAAGGGGGCCGGCGGCGCGGCTCCGGTGACCATCCAGGCTGTACCTGTGATCGTCCCTCTGGAGCTGATGTCCAGTAGCCAAGAAGCCAATCCATCCTGCACGCAGGTGAGTTCACTTCTTCTCCCCTCTGTCCCTCGTTGCAGTGATCCTGTTGCCAGCAGGAATCACTGTAAAATAAAAAACCTAAGCTAAACTTTCTCTAAGCAGCTCTTTATGAGAGCCACCTAGAATTGCACCCTTCTCGGCCGGGCTCAAAAATCTAACTGGAGTCTGGAGGAGGGTCATAGGGGGAGGAGCCAGTGCACACCACCTGATCTGGAAAAGCTTTACTTTTTGTGCCCTGTCTCCTGCGGAGCCGCTATTCCCCATGGTCCTTTCAGGAACCCCAGCATCCACTAGGACGATAGAGAAAAGGGGGAATCTGCCTGACGCAATGTGTAAAAAGGGGGAATCTGCCTGACGCAATGTGTAAAAAGGGGGAATCTGCCTGACGTGATGTGTAAAAAGGGGGAATCTGTCTGCCGTGATGTGTAACAAAGGCACACTGTCTGCCGTAATGTGTAAAAAGGGGACGCTGTCTGCCGATATGTGTAAAAAGTGCACGCTGTCTGCCGCTATGTGTAAAAAGGGCATGCTGTCTGCTGCTATGTGTAAAAAGGGCACGCCGTCTGCCGTTATGTGTAAAAAGGGGTACGCTGTCTGCCGTAATGTGTAAAAAGGGGACACTGTCTGTTGTAATGTGTAAAAAGAGGAATCTGTCCGCCGTAAGGTTTAAAAGGGTCTCTACCTGGTGTAGTGGTGCTACTGTGCGGCGTCATTTGAATAATGGAGACTACTGTGCACCGTTTTATGAATTGGTATTATTTTGTGGCCACACCCCTTCCCCACGAAGCCACGCCACTTTGTATTTTTGCGCGTGCCTACGGCGCGCACTGCCCCTGTTTTGCATGCAGGGGTGGGGCTCCGATGCCGTTTCTTGCACACCAGGGGCAAACGCAGGATTTTCATGGGCGGGTTTCCAGATACTGTATGTAGTACCCACACATATATTTATCTTACACGTTGACATCCCTTGATGTTTGTTAATGATAATAAAGGTATTCTAGTCTATTCTACACCAAATACAGAATGGTGCCACACAGACTCTGTGTAATAGCATGAAAAGTGAGTTTATTACTCCTTCACCTCCTACGTTTTGGGACGGAACATGTTGTCAGGGATACGATAAAATGATACAGAGCAACATTATAATTACCTGATAAAGTGCAGCTGACTGTTATCTCCCGCCATCAAACACTCACTGAGACACACCGGCTGGAAACCCAGTCTGACTCCCAGTGGCGTCATCAGATCGTGTCCCCCAGTGGCATCGGCCAGGAAAAACTACGACGGGTTCAGTTCTCAAATGTAAAAGGGATAAATGCACTTTTAATGCTAATCTGAGTACTGCCATTCTGTATTTAGTATATTGGGGGTATATCATCCGATGCAGGGCATCGTTGCAGATTACCCCTTTATGTCTAAGAAAGAGTGCCGGATATATCGATATATACCTCCAAACTTCTCAATCCGGTGAAGAGTGATATCTGTGTGTGGCAAGTGCCGTGGTTGCAAGTCACCCCCCCCCCCCCTTTTTGCTAGTGGGGGCACACTGATCACCCCCCTCCCTCCACAGACAGGCGACAGTACAAGCACACTGATCCCTCCCCCCCTCCCTCCAGACAGCACAGACACACTGATCCCTCCCTCTCTCCCTCCAGACAGCACAGGCACACTGACCCCCCCCCCCCCCCCCCCCCCACACACACACACACACACACACACACACACCCCTCCCTATCTCCCTCCAGACAGCACAGGCACACTGATCCCTCCCTCTCTCCCTCCAGACAGCACAGGCACACTGACCCACCCCCCTCCCTATCTTCCTCCAGACAGCACAGACACACTGATCCCTCCCTCTCTCCCACCAGACAGCACAGGCACACTGACCCCCCCACGCCCCCCCCCCCCCCCCCTCCCTCCCTATCTTCCTCCAGACAGCACAGACACACTGATCCCGCACTCCCTCCAGACAGCACAGACACACTGATCCCCCCACTCCTTCCAGACAGCACAGACACACTGATTCCCCCCTCCTTCCCTCCCTCCAAACAGCATAGGCACACTGATTCCCCCCTCCAGACAGCAGACACACTGATTCCCCCACTCCCTCAAAACAGCACAGGCACACTGATCCCCCCTCCAGACAGGAGACACACTGATCCCCCCACTCCTTCCAGACAGCACAGACATACTGATTCCTCTCCTCCCTCCCTCCCTCCAAACAGCACAGGCACACTGATCCCCCCTCCAGACAGGAGACACACTGATTCCCACACTCCCTCCCTCCAGACGGGTGGTCTTCAGTATGCCGGCTGTCGGGATCCCGGCGCACAGTATACCGGCGCCGGGATCCCGACAGCCGGCATACCGACACTTATTCTCCCTCGTGGGGGTCCACGACCCCCCTGGAGGGAGAATAAATAGCACGCCACCGTGCTCGTATAGCGCGCCACCGTGCCCGTAGCATGGCGTGCGCAGCGAGCCCGCAAGGGGCTCATTTGCGCTCGCCACACTGTCGGTAATCCGGCGGTCGGGCTCCCGGCGCCGGTATGCTGGTCGCCGGGAGCCCGACCGCTGGCAATCCGTAGTGATCCCCTCCAGACAACACAGGCACACTGATCTCCTCCCCCCTCTCCCTCCCTCCCACCTGTTTTCTATAATACAGGAGCTCCTTCAATCATGACCAACATAAATAAGAGTGCGGTAGCACAATGGTGAGGAATCTGTGTATGGAGGAGTGGCTTGTGCTGCCTGGAGGGACTGAGGGCATCTGATCATCAGTGTGCCTGTGTTGTCGGGACTGGAGGGAGGGAGGGAGGCTCCCTCCCTCCAGTCCCGACAACACAGGCACACTGATGATCAGATGCCCTCAGTCCCTCCAGGCAGCACAAGCCACTCCTCCATACACAGATTCCTCACCATTGTGCTACCGCACTCTTATTTATGTTGGTCATGATTGAAGGAGCTCCTGTATTATAGAAAACAGGTGCCCGCCCACTGCTGCATACAGGAGGTATTACTGGCTGGGGAGTGAAAATACAAAACACCAGCGCTTCTATGTGCTTCCTGGCTCTCTCCTCTCAAGCAGCTCTGTCACGCGATAAGAACAACCTGAGAAGAGCTGCTCCACATGCCAGCAGCCAGCCTCTCTGAGTGAGTGATGCAATGGAGGGCAGGTGGCCGTCCGCTACTGCAGCAGTGCAGCCATGCAGGGACAGAGAGTCTCATATTGCCTGAGACTGAGCTCCTGCAGACATAAAGTAATAAAATAAAAAACTCGACCAGGTGCAGCGCGATAGATCGGTGGCCAGGGGGGGTTTCTAGGTACTCAGAAACCCCCCCTGCGTGCGCGTATGCACACAGTGCTAAAATGTCTAGTTACGGCACTGTTGCTAGGTATCCATTTCTCTGGCCCTGAGCAGGTCCCCCTCACCAGATCCTCTCCAGGGGTGAGGGGGTGGACTTGGATGGGATGGGGGGCCCAAAGCATTTTGTCGCACCTGGGCCCACCGCTCGCTAGTTCCGCCACTGCAGCCACCACTATATTTTTAAACCATCTTAAGTCTTTGACTGAAATACCCACGGCCACACTGATCTACACTATAGACATTTGCAGTTTATACACCAGCATACCCCAAGTACAAGGTTTATTAGCTATGAAAGAGTTTTTAACACAAGTCAACATGGACACTTTTAACCTTGATCTTTTCCTTAAATTGATGGAATTGACTCTCAGACGGAATTACTTTTTATTTGATGGGAAGTTCTTCCACAAAACCAGTGGGTGTGCCATGGCAGCACAGTCTCTCTGTCTTTCGCAAATATCTTCATGCTGCAGGAGGAACAACTAATGTTTTTCACTAACCCTGAAACCTGCAAATATATCTTACATTATTCGAGATACAGGAAAGATTTGATGCACTAATTTCCTTCATTAATGGTAGAGATTCACCCATCAAGGTTACAGCTCAAAGCGACCAGAATACATTAAGTAACCTGGATGTCAACGTATCTATCTGCAACAATAAGATTCAAAAGGGGGTTTATTATAAACCCACAGATAAGAATACTTTATTACGACATCATCCTGTGGCCCTGAAAAGGGGTTTACCTAAATCACAGTTTATCAGAGCTGCTAGGTGTCATGACTGTGGTTTTTGTGAACCCGGCGTGTTTGTGAAGTCCGTGCATGTAACTGGAGGACTATGGGGGTCACTCCGACCCAATCGCATGCTGCGCTTCGTTGCAGCCGTCCGATCGGGTCGGAACTGTGCATGCACTGCGTCCGCATTGCGCAGGCACGTCATTGCCCGGTGACAGCCATCGCCGGGCAGCAATGCAGCTAGCAAAGATAGCGGTCGCAGCGGAAACCGCAAGAAGATTGACAGGAGGAAGGCGTTCTGGGGCGTCAACTGACCGTTTTCTGGGAGTGGTGCGGCGAATGCTGGTGTGTCCAGGCGTATGGAGGGGGGATGTCTGACGTCAATTCCGGGACCTTCAACGCTGGATTGATCACACAGAGTAAGTAACCCTTACCCTGGTCTTGTTCTGCACACAGGACCGGCGACAGGGGGGGTTTCAAAGGGGGCACCTGTACCGGGCCCCAAGGATCAGAGGGGCCCCAAGTATATGCACTTAGTGTCCGGCAGGGATGTGAGCAGGGAATCATCATGGAGTTATTGGGGAGAGACAGACCGTGGTGTGTGTGGGGGAGAAAGGAGAGCTATACATATTTATATATCTGTATACTGTAGATCAGGCATTAACAGTGCAGATTTTAGTGATATCCAGGCTTCAGCACAGGTGACTTAATTAGTAGCTCACTTATTTTGATTTAACCATCTGTGCTGCAGCCTGGATATCACTAAAACATGCACTGTTGGTGTGCCTTGAGGACCGTGGTTGGGAATGCCTGCTGTAGATAAATAAATATATATATATATTTATTTAATAACAGTTTATTATATAGCGCAGCAAATTCCGTTGCTCTGAGGGGGCACCAGAGATATCACTGTCCCGGCCCCAATATGTCTGTTGCCGGCCCTGGTGGGGGAATATATATATATATATATATATTCAGGCCCCAGTCCAGCTAAGCTTAATACTGAGCCGGTATACACAGGGTGTGTTTAGCTTGTGCATTCCGTAGGTGTTAGTGCTGTTTACATACCTATAGGCGAAGAAGCAGTGGCGGAACTAGCGAGCGGTGGGCCCAGGTGCGACAAAATGCTTTGGGCCCCCCATCCCATGTAAGTCCATCCCCTCACCGCTGGAGAGGATCTGGTGAGGGTGACCTGCTCAGGGCCAGAGAAATGGATACCTAGCAACAGTGCCGTAACTAGACATTTTAGCACTGTGTACAAGAAACGGCATCGGAGCCCCACCCCTACATGCAAAACAGGGGTTATGCGCGCCGTAGGCGCGCGCAAAAATATAAAGTGGCGTGGCTTCGTGGGGAAGGGGTGTGGCCACAAAATAATACCAATTCATAAAACGGTGCACAGTAGTCTCCATTATTCAAATGACGCCGCACAGTAGCACCACTACACCAGGTAGAGACCCTTTTACACCTTACGGCGGACATATTCCTCTTTTTACACATTACAGCAGACAGTGTCCCCTTTTTACACATTACGGCAGACAGTGTCCCCCTTTTCACACATAACGGCAGACATCGTGCCCTTTTTACACATAGCGGCAGACAGCGTGCACTTTTTACACATAACGGCAGACAGCGTCCCCTTTTTACACATAACGGCAGACAGCGTGTCCTTGTTACACATAACGGCAGACAGCTTACACTTTTTACACATAACGGCAGACGGCATGCCCTTGTTAAACATAGTGGCAGACAGCGTGCCCTTTTTACACATAACGGCAGACAACGTCCCCTTTTTACACATTACGGCAGACAGCGTGCCCTTGTTACACATTACGGCAGACAGCATCCCCCTTTTTACACATTACGGCAGGCAGATTCCCCCTTTTTACACATTGCTGCAGACAGCGTCCCCTTTTTACACATCACGGCAGACAGATTCCCCCTTTTTACACATCACGTCAGGCAGATTCCCCCTTTTTACACATTGCGGCAAAGATTCCCCCTTTTTACACATTACGGCAGGCAGATTCCCCCTTTTTACACATTACGGCAGCCAGATTCCCCCTTTTTACACATTACGGCAGGTAGATTCCCCCTTTTTACACATTGCGTCAGGCAGATTCCCCCTTTTTACACATTGCGGCAGGCAGATTCCCCCTTTTTACACATTACGTCAGGCAAATTCCCCCTTTTTACACATTACGTCAGGCAGATTCCCCCTTTTTAACATTGCGTCAGGCAGATTCCCCCTTTTTACACATTGCGGCAAGCAGATTCCTCCTTTTTACACATTGCGGCAGGCAGATTACCCCTTTTTACACATTGCGGCAGACAGATTCCCCCTTTTTACACATTGTGGCAGACAGTCCCCCTTTTTGTACATGGAAAGAAAGAAAGAAAAAAAGAAAGAAAGAAAGAAAGAAAGAAAGAAAGAAAGAAAGAAAGAATTATACTTACCCTCTCCGCTGGCTCAGGCTCCTCGGTGGAGCTTCTGGTCACGATTCCCGGGCAGGAGCAGTCCAGTGATACTGCCGTATATGTCCACTGGTACTGCCATATAATTCCAGTGATACTGCCGTATATGTCGAGTGGTACTGCCATATAAATCCAGTGGTACTGATGTATAAATTCAGTTCAGCGATACTGCCGTATATGTCCAGTGGTACTGACATATAATTACAGTGATACTGCCGTACATGTCCAGTGGTACTGCCGTATAAATCCAGTGATACTGCCGTATATGTCCAGCAGTACTGCCGTATAAATCCAGTGGTACTGACGTATAAATCCAGTCCAGTGATACTGCCGTATATGTCCAGTGATACTGCCGTATATGACCAGTGGTACTGCCATAAAATTCCAGTGCTACTGCCATAAAATTCCAGTGGTACTGCTGTATAATTCCAGTGATACTGACGTATAATTCCAGTGGTACTGGCGTATAAGTCCAGTGATACTGCCGTATAAATCCAGTCCAGTGGTACTGCCGTATAATTCCAGTGGTACTGCTGTATAATTCCAGTGATACTGCTGTATAATTCCAGTGGTACTGGCGTATAAGTCCAGTGATACTGCCGTATAAATCCAGTCCAGTGGTACTGCCATATAAGTCCAGTGGTACTGCCGTATAATTGCAGTGATACTGCCGTATAATTCCAGTGGTACTGCCGTATAGTTCCAGTGATACTTCCGTATAATTATAGTAATACTGCCGTATGATTCCAGTATAAGTCCAGTGATACAGTGGTAGTGTCTTGTGCTGCATCAGTCCAGTCACAGTGGTGGTGTCCTCTGCTGCCATATGTCCAGTGCTGCTGTATAAGTCCAGTCCATTGCAGTGGTGCTGTGTTATTCTGCATCAGTCCAGTGGTGGTGTCCCTGTGCCGCTGTATATGTCAAGTGGTACTGCCGTATATGTCCAGTGATACTGCCGTATATGTTCAGTGGTACTGACGTTTAAATCCAGTGATACTGCCTTATATGTCCAGTGGTACTGCCATATAATTCCAAATTCCAGTGATACTGCCATTTATATATCCAGTGGTACTGCCGTATAAATCCAGTGGTACTGGCATATAAATCCAGTCCAGCGATACTGCCGTATATGTCCAGTTGTACTGCTATATAATTCCAGTGATACTGTTGTACATGTTGAGTGGTACTGCCATATAAATCCAGTGGTACTGACGTATAAATGCAGTTCAGTGATACTGCCATATATGTCCAGTGGTACTGCCATATAATTCCAGTGATACTGCCGTATATGTCCAGTGGTACTGCTGTATAAATCCAGTGGTACTGGCATATAAATCCAGTCCAGTGATACTGCCGTATATGTCCAGTGGTACTGCCATATAATTCCAGTGATACTGCCGTATATGTCGAGTGGTACTGCTGTATAAATCCAGTGGTACTGACGTATAAATGCAGTTCAGTGATACTGCCATATATGTCCAGTGGTACTGCCATATAATTCCAGTGATACTGCCGTATATGTCCAGTGGTACTGCTGTATAAATCCAGTGGTACTGGCATATAAATCCAGTCCAGTGATACTGCCGTATATGTCCAGTGGTACTGCCATATAATTCCAGTGATACTGCCGTATATGTCGAGTGGTACTGCTGTATAAATCCAGTGGTACTGACATATAAATGCAGTTCAGTGATACTACCATATGTGTCCAGTGGTACTGCCATATAATTCCAGTGATACTGCCGTATATGTCCAGTGGTACTGCTGTATAAATCCAGTGGTACTGGCATATAAATCCAGTCCAGTGATACTGCCGTATATGTCCAGTGGTACTGCCGTATAAATCCAGTGATACTGACATATATGTCCAGCGGTACAGCCGTATAGATCCAGTGGTACTGACGTATAAATCCAGTCCAGTGATACTGCCATATATGTCCAGTGATACTGCCGTATATGTCCAGTGATACTGCCGTATAATTCCAGTGGTACTGCCATAAAATTCTAGTGGTACTGCCGTATAATTCCAGTGGTACTGGTGTATAAGTCCAGTGACACTGCCGTATAAATCCAGTCCAGTAATACTGACGTATAAGTCCAGTGGTACTGACGTATAATTCCAGTGGTACTGGCGTATAAGTTCAGTGATACTGCCATATAAATCCAGTCCAGTGGTACTGCCGTATAAGTCCAGTGATACTGCCATATAATTCCAGTATAAGTCCAGTGATACTGCCGTATAGTTCCAGTGATACTGCTGTAAAATTCCAGTGATACTGCCGTATAATTCCAGTGGTACTGGCGTATAATTCCAGTTAGGAGACTGATATGCTTTGAGACAAGTCACAAATTCGGTATGCAATTTCATTATTTGCGTGATTAATTTCTCTGGAGAGAACTACTACACCATAGGCCAGGCTTTTTCAACCAGTGTGCCGTGGCACACTAGTGTGCCGCGACCAGTTGCAAGGTGTGCCGCGGAGCCAGAGCAGCTCCGGCCGTGACCTATGCCTTGAAGACGCGCCGATGTGATATCATAGGTCACGGCCGCCGCATCTCACCACCCAGCCAGCCCACCCGCCTGCATACACATCTTCCAGTTCCCGCCTGCATACACAGCTTTCCTTGCCCACCCACATCCACACCTGCCTGACCGCCCGCTGCTCAGTATTCGCAGCAAACCACTATGAACAAGCCCCGCCACTGAGGGACAGGGAGGAGGACAGCTGACCGGTAGGGGCTAATATTTGTTATTTTATTTCTCCTGTGGGGAACAATAGGATTTCAATAGGATTTATGTGGAGAGAATAAGGAGTTATATGTATTTATGGTGGGAACAATGTGAATAAATAATGTGGGGAGCAATAGGATTTATGTAGGGAGTAATGTGAAAGATTTATGTAGGGAGCAACATGATTTATTTGGGGAGCAATGTGATTGTTTTTTCTGTGTAGGCCAATGTATGTGTGGATTTTTTTTACTGTGAGAGCCAATGTGTGCTTTTAGTTTTTTTCTGTGGGGAACTGATGGTGTGCCTTGGGAATTGTAAAATATTTTTCGGTGTGCCGCGAGTAAAAAAAGGTTGAAAATCACTGCCATAGGCGCTTGTTCTTCTACCCCCCTTTTTTATACTGTTTATTAGTTGATTAATGCAAGAGTTATTTGTTGCTCAGAGAACAAAGGTGAATGATGTCTAAGTGAGGGGATGGATGGAGCCAAAGATAGGTTGTAGTCCACAGTACCTTGTCTGGGCTGTCCAATGCAGAGTACAGTAGATTCTAAACTGAAGGAATTCTCTGTGGAGAGATGCAGAGGTTTCAATCCAGTGTGTATCTCAGCGCAGGAATGCAATCCGTTGGTTTTGATGAGATGTCCGCGTAGAGTAGTACAAGTTAAAGGTAAGTCCTTGGATATTTATAATGATTCATAGGTCAGTTGTGGTGAATTTAAGCTGTTTTATGGAGATGATCAGGAGCATGCAAAAGGTGAGGCAGCCATCTTGGCTGGCATAACATATCTATACCATAACATATCTATGTGAATAAGATTGTGCTACTGTGTGGCATAATTTGAAATGGGGGTACTATTGTGTGGTCACGCCCCTTCCTTGTGAGACCACACACCTTTTTTGGCGCACGCTGTCCCTTTGTAAAATATGGGAGGGCACAAATTTATAGTTTGCAGGGGGGCGCCGAACACCCTATTACCGGCCCTGTGTGGAACTGCACAGATTAGCAAAAGTTAAATGTACAGGCTAGCAGGCTGGAGATGATTATCAGTTTAAGACTGCATAGGATTGCAAGCAGAAGCATGCTAGGAGAAACTGGAGCAGGAACAAGAACTGATGAGTTTAGAACTAGAACGTGTACAATGTAATATGCACCAGGCGATAAGGTTAAGCAATCAAACCAGGAATCAAGATGCGGGAACAGGTAAGATACTGTACATGTTGTTATGGCCAATGAGCAGATGCAAGTGAGTGGTTTAAATAGGGTGCTCTGAACAGTCATTGGTGTCTCTGGTCAGGTGCCTCTGGTTTCTCTTCTGTGATTGGAAGAAACCAGAGTCAGTTGATCAGTCAAACATGGTGGCAGCCATGCAGTGCAGAAGCCAGGAATTGATGCCAAATCACTAACAGATAACCAGGTTCAATATGTTAGTTTACTCACTGTAGTTGCCAGAAAAGGGTAGTCAGAGCCCGTTTTGTGACAGTATGTATATGCGTCTCGGAATATCTACTGTATGTGTATGTGCCTATATATATTTTCATATGCATCTGGGAATATCTACTGTATGTGTATGTGCATATGCATATTTTCTGTAATGTTGCAACCTTTGTTTTTGCTTAAGGAGTTTTGCTCTTTAACTTCTTTCTTTGTGTTTATTGTACACTCTATATTTTATCACAGTTTATGAAAAATGTATATAAAATAAACAAGCTTGTTTAAAACAACCCCCAAATAAACTTCTTCTTTTCTCTTATGTCCTAGAGGATGCTGGGGACTCCTAAAGGACCATAGGGTATAGACGGGATCCGCAGGAGACATGGGCACACTATAAGACTTTGAATGGGTGTGAACTGGCTCCTCCCTCTATGCCCCTCCTCCAGACCTCAGTTAAATTCTGTGCCCAGAGAGACTGGAAACACACTAGGGGAGCTCTCCTGAGTTGCTCTGAAAAGACTTTATGTTAGGTTTTTTATTTTCAGGGAGACCTGCTGGCTACAGGATCCCTGCTTCGTGGGAGTGAGGGGAGAGAAGTCAGACCTACTTCTTCTGAGTTAAAGGCTCTGCTTCTTAGGCTACTGGACACCATTAGCTCCAGAGGGTTCGATCACTTGGTCCGCCTAGCTGCTTGTTCCCGGAGCCGTGCCGTCAACCCCCCTCACAGCAGCCAGAAGAAAGAAGCCAGGTGAGTATATAGAAGAACAGAAGACTTCAATGATGGCAGAAGACTTCAGTAACGAGGTACAGTGCAGCGGTCGCGCTGCGCGCCATGCTCCCACACATACTTCCAACGGCACTTACAGGGTGCAGGGCGCAGGGGGGGTGCCCTGGACAGCATGTTACTGAAGGTTAGACTGGCTAAAAAAGTTATATTATAAGTGCCTAGGCACTAAATATAAGCCCCCGCCAGTATAAATATTCAAAACTGAGCGGGACTACAGCGTGCCGGGAGGGGGCGTGGCTTAGCCCTCACAGCTTACCAGCGCCATTTTCTCTCTTCACAGACTTGCAGAGATGCTGGCCCCGGACCTCCACTTTCCTGATCAAGTACAGGGAGCAAAACGGGGCGCAGACATCAGATATTCTTTCTCAATATTATATGGGCGCTGGGGTGTGAGCTGGTAAACTCCCTCTGTGTTTCTCTAACAGGCTTCCCTGTGGGTCTGTCCCCTATAGCCAGTGTGAGTGTGTGCGTGTCGGTACGGGTTGTCGACATGTCTGAGGCTGAGTGCTCCTCCCCGGAGGAAGTTACTGGGGGAGCAGAGAAGGATGTGGGAATGACTCTGTCGGCACCGCCAACTGCTGATCGGGCGAATATGTTGAGTACATTGAATGCAAATATGGCGTTATTGTCTAAAAGGCTGGATAAATCTGATTCTCAGACACAAACGTGGAGAAAATCCATGGTGGACGCCTTGTCCCAGGTACAGGTCCCCTCAGGGTCACAAAAGCGTTCATTTACCCAAATAGCTGATACGGATACGGACACGGACTCTGACTCCAGTGTCGACTATAGTGAGGCCAGTTTACATCCAAAATTGGTTAAGAGTATTCAGTACATGATTGTGGCTATTAAAGATGTTTTACATATTTCTGAAGTACCTGCTGTTCCTGATACAAGGGTTTGTTTGTATAAGGGAAAGAAGCCTGAGGTGACGTTTCCCCCCTCTCATGAACTGAACGCTCTTTGTGAAAAGGCTTGGGAATCGCCTGATAAACGGTGGCAGATTCCCAAGAGAATTTTTATGGCATATCCTTTCCCCTCTGACGACAGGGAAAAGTCTTCTCCCAATGTGCAAAGCTCTGTCACGGCTGTCCAAGAAGGTGGCGCTTCCGTCTCCCAATACTGCTGCCCTCAAGGACCCTGCGGATCGTAAGCAGGAAACGACATTAAAGGCCATTTATGTCACTACGGGTGCACTCCTCAGACCTGCCGTGGCGTCGGCATGGGTGAGTAGTGCTATTGCTAAGTGGGCTGATAATTTGGCATCTGACATAGATACCCTGGATAGGGATAACATTCTTTTGACTCTCGGTTATATCAGGGACGCTGCAGCTTACCTAAAGGATGCGGCGAGGGATATTGACCTCTTGGAATCAAGGGCCAATGCCATGGCAGTCTCGGCCAGGAGAGCGCTGTGGATTCATCAATGGAATGCTGATGTCGACTCCAAGAAAGCTATGGAAGCTCTCCCATAAAAAGGTAGTGTCTTGTTTGGTGACGGCCTCGCTGACCTGGTGTCTACCACTACAGCGGGTAAGTCATCTTTTCTTCCTTATGTTCCAGCACAACAGAAAAAGGCACCCCATTATCAGATGCAGTCCTTTCGGCCTAATAAATACAAAAAAGGAAGAGGCTCGTCCTTCCTTGCTTCAAAAGGTAGAGGAAGGGGAAAAAGGTCGCCTGCTGTGTCAGGTTCCCAACACCAAAAGTCCTTCCCGGCCTCTGCCAAGTCCACCGCATGACGCTGGGGCTCCCCTACGGGAGTCCGGGCCGGTCGGGGGCATGTCTCCGACTCTTCAGTCAGGTCTGGTTTCACTCGGGCCTAGATCCTTGGGTGTTAGACATAGTGTCCCAAGGGTACAAACTGGAGTTTCAGTCAGGAGGTGCCCCCCCCCCACCGATTTTTCAAATCAGCCTTGCCAGTTTCTATCCCAGAAAGGGAAGTAGTGAGTGCTGCGATACAAAAGCTGTGTCAACAGAGTGTCATTGTCCCGGTACCCCCGTCCCAACGGGGAGAAGGGTTTTATTCGAGCCTCTTTGTTGTGCTAAAGCCGGACGGCTCGGTCAGACTGATCCTGAACCTAAAATCCCTCAATCGGTATTTGAAAACTTTCAAGTTCAAGATGGAATCTCTTTGAGCAGTGATCTCCAGTCTAGAAGGGGGGGATTTTATGGCGTCAGTCGACATAAAAGATGCCTACTTACACGTCCCGATATATCCTCCACATCAAGCTTTCCTGAGATTTGCGGTGCAGGATTATCATTACCAATTTCAGACGTTGCCGTTTGGGCTTTCCACGGCCTCGAAGGTCGTCACCAAAGTTATGGCGGAAATGATGGTACTCCTACGCAAGCAAGGTGTCTCAATTATCCCGTACTTGGACGATCTCCTGATAAAGGCGAGATCAAAAGACCAGTTGCTAAGAAATGTGGAACTCTCCCTGACGGTTCTGCAACATCATGGTTGGATTCTAAATTTGCCAAAGTCTCAGTTGATTCCGACAACTCGGCTGCCTTTCTTGGGCATGATCATGGACACGGAACTGCAGAGAGTGTTTCTTCCAGCTGAAAAAGCTCTGGAAATCCAATACATGGTCAAGGAGATTCTGAAACCGGCAAGAGTGTCGATTCATCAATGCACTCGAGTGCTAGGGAAGATGGTTGCGTTTGGCAGGTTTCATGCCCGGGTGTTTCAGTCGGACCTGCTGGACAAATGGTCCGGGTCTCACCTGCACATGCACTGGAAAATAAGTCTACCAGGACCAGAATATCTCTCCTGTGGTGGCTGCAAAGTTCTCACCTTCTAGAGGGATGCAGGTTCGGGATCCAGGATTGGGTCCTGCTGACCACGGATGCAAGTCTCCGAGGCTGGGGAGCAGTCACACAAGGAAGAAGTTTCCAGGGAAAATGGTCAAGCCAGTAAACTTGTCTCCACATAAACGTTCTGGAGTTAAGAGCCATTTACAACGGCCTTCTGCAAGTGGAACACCTTCTTCGAGGTCTACCTGTCCTGATTCAGTCGGACAACGTAACAGCGGTGGCATACGTAAACCGCCAGGGCGGAACAAAGAACAGAGCGGCGATGGCGGAAGCCACAAAAGTTCTCCACTGGGCGGAAAAGCACGTGAGCGCTCTGTCATCAGTCTTCCTTCCGGGCATGGACAACTGGGTAGCAGACTTCCTCAGCAAACACGATCTCCATCCAGGAGAGTGGGCTCTTCATCAGGAGGTATTTGCAGAAGTGACAAGGCATTGGGGAATTCCTCAAATAGATATGATGGCGTCTCGCCTCAACAAGAAGCTTCCGAGGTATTGTTCCAGGTTAAGGGACCCCCAAGCCAGTGCAGTGGATGCCCTGGTAACTCTGTGGGTGTTTCAGTCGGTATATGTGTTCCCTCCACTTCCTTTCATTCCAAAAGTGTTGAGGATCATAAAATGAACAAGGGTTTCGGCAGTACTCATCGTTCCAGATTGGCCACGGAGGGCCTGGTATCCGGATCTTCAGGAATTGCTCATAGAAGATCCTTGGCTGCTTCCTCTCAGAGAGGACCTGTTACTGCAGGGGCCATGCGTATTTCAAGACTTACTGCGGCTGCGTTTGACGGCGTGGAGGTTGAAAGCCAAATCCTAGCTCGAAAGGGTATTCCCGGGGAAGTCATCCCACCTCTCCTTAAGGCTAGGAAGTGTTAGGGTCTCCTGCCCTGTGCTGCCACGTCGTCATGGCAACCGGGAGACAAGTGCTAGCGGAGTGACCTGAGCGCAGCTGATACTCCGGTTCGGGTCTTTTGCTGTGCAGTGGTTATAGGCTCTGTGCATGGCAGGGGATCCGGTGCTGGTTTTTGTGCTCACAGTCTGTGAGGTCTGAGTGGGGCGTGGACAGCACCTGCTTTATAAGGCCTCTTCTCAGGGTAAGCAGATGCTGCTGAATCTTCGTTGGTTAGTCAGTTTCTGAAAGTTAGCCAGTACTGTGTAGCTTTGTATTTGTTTGTTGCTTACTGCAAATAGGCCTGGGGATTTGGTATTACACTCTGCCAATCTAGACCTAGCAGTAAGACTGGAGTCAGTCGTTTAGCTTGCTGGGGTTCTGTTACTACTCTGTGAACTTAGCAAGTTTGCGGCTGTATTCTAAGACTTGCCTGTCTAATCCTGTCTCACTGTGCTAGGTGTCAGGGGTCAGTTTAGTGGCAGTAAGCTGAACCTGTGCACTGCAAGTGAGAATTAGGATTGTGGAGACTCTCCTTGTGTCTATCATTCCATCTCTGACCAAGGAGTTTACTGCCACACCCGTTGGTAACCCTTTAGGGTTTTGCTGTTGCCCTTAGCAACAGCATTTCGGGTTCTCTACGTATTAAAACACAACATCTTGCTTTTCCCATCTGAGCAGTTCTAATACAAGGGAGATACCCAGTTCCTTAGCCTCTGGGCTTCTCTGTTCACTTTGTGTGTATTTTGTTAACCTATCACCTTCTGTGTACGTTATGTCATATTCCCCAGTCTGTCTGTAAGTCCATTTGTTTTGCATAACAGTTCAAACACCAGTACATTCCTGCAGGCACTGGAGTGCATAACAGTCCAGACACCAGTACTTTCCTGCAGGCACTGGTGTGCATAACATATTCAGCAGCCTAATACTCCTGTTGAAATTTTGTGGGAATATGGAGCATACCCCTCAAAATACGTTGCAACAGGTGGTCGATCAGGTGCAGGTCCTGACTCGACAATTTAATGATTTGTCCATTAAAATGCACACCTCCCAGGCTGCTGGCGGAGCTCCCGCAGCAGCAGCACCTGCAGGGGTTAAGGAGCCGAAAGTAAATCTCCCGGATCGTTTTTCTGGAGATCGCTCGCAGTTCTTTTGTTTCAAGGAGAGCTGCAAGCTATACTTCCGGCTTAGGCCTCAGTCTTCTGGGTCGGAGATTCAGCGGGTGGGCATAGTGATTTCCTTGCTACAAGGAGACCCACAGGTCTGGGCATATGGGTTGCAGCCTGACTGTCCGTCGCTTAAAAGTGTTGATGCTTTTTTTACGGCACTGGGCATGTTGTATGATGACCCTGACAAGACGGCCTCAGCCGAGGCTCAGATTTCGATCCTTAAGCAAGGGCGAAGGCCAGTTGAGGTTTACTGTACGGAGTTTCGGAGGTTGGCCCATGATACCCAGTGGAATGACCCAGCCCTGAGACACCAGTACCGAAGAGGTCTTTCTAACCAGATAAAGGACCAACTGGTACAATGGCCCTCATTCCGAGTTGATCGGTCGCAAGGCGAATTTAGCAGAGTTACACACGCTAAGCCGCCGCCTACTGGGAGTGAATCTTAGCTTCTTAAAATTGCGACCGATGTATTCGCAATATTGCGATTACTAACTACTTAGCAGTTTCAGAGTAGCTCCAGACTTACTCTGCCTGTGCGATCAGTTCAGTGCTTGTCGTTCCTGGTTGACGTCACAAACACACCCAGCGTTCGCCCAGGCACTCCCACCGTTTCTCCGGCCACTCCTGCGTTTTTTCCGGAAACGGTAGCGTTTTCAGCCACACGCCCCTGAAACGCCGTGTTTCCGCCCAGTAACACCCATTTCCTGTCAATCACATTACGATCGCCGGAGCGAAGAAAAAGCCGTGAGTAAAAATACTTTCTTCATAGTAAAGTTACTTGGCGCAGTCGCAGTGCGAACATTGCGCATGCGTACTAAGCGGATTTTCACTGCGATGCGATGAAAAATACCGAGCGAACAACTCGGAATGAGGGCCAATATCCCTTGCCTGATAGCTTGGATCAGCTCATGCAGTTATCCATCCGGGTGGATAGACGGCTGAGAGAGCGTAGGCTTGAAAGGGAGACTGAGATTTCCTTCCTTCCCAAGGGAACCTCAGACTCTGAGGAATTTTCAGAGGAGCCTATGCAGATTGGGGCTACCCGCCTCTCCTCGCGTGAGAAGACGCGGAGGAGACAGCAGGGGTTGTGTTTGTACTGTGGGAATAAAGGTCATGTGGTAGTATCATGCCCAGAAAAGCCGGAAAACTTCAGGGCCTGAGGGTGATGGGAAATATCCTGTCAGGCCAGAAGTCAGAATTTCCCAAGAAGACTTTTATCATTCCGGTGACCTTGAAGATCCTCGGTCAAACTGTCAAGACTGAGGCCTTTGTGGACAGTGGGGCCGACGGGGTTTTTATGGACCGCCAATTCGCCCTGAAACACTCTGTTCCCTTAGTACCCCTGGCATCGGAAATTGAGATTTGTGGGTTAAACGGGGAACCATTATCCCAAGGTAAAATTACCTCTTGCACTAGCCAGATTTCTTTGTTTATTGGAGCCACACACTCTGAAAAATTGCCCTTTTATGTGACTGTCTGTACTTTTGCCCCATTGGTGTTGGGGTTACCCTGGTTAAGGGCCCACAATCCTCAATTTGACTGGGTCTCTGGGGAGATTCTTAGTTGGGGTACTGATTGTTTCAGGAGTTGCTTGAGCCTTCCAGTCAGGCTCTCGCAGCTAAGTTCGCCAGGATTGCCAGGGTGTTATGCAGATTTTGCGGACGTGTTCTCCAAAAAAGTTGCAGAGGTGCTACCTCCCCATCGCCCCTATGACTGTGCCATTGATTTGTTGCCAAATGCTAAGCTTCCCAAGAGCAGGTTGTACTCCCTGTCACGTCCTGAGACTCAGGCTATGGCAGAGTACATTCAGGAGAACTTGGCTAAGGGATTTATCAGACCTTCACAGTCTCCAGTTGGGTCGGGGTTCTTCTTCGTGGGTAAAAAGGACGGTTCGTTGCGACCCTGCATCGACTTCAGGGAATTGAACCGTATCACGATTAAAAACTCATACCCACTGCCTCTCATTTCGGTCTTGTTTGACCAGCTTCGTACTGCCACCATTTTTTCTAAGATTGACCTACGCGGTGCGTACAATCTAATCCGAATAAGAGAGGGGGATGAATGGAAGACTGCCTTTAATACCCACTCAGGGCATTATGAATATTTGGTGATGCCTTTTGGGCTCTGTAATGCCCCGGCAGTCTTCCAGGATTTCATGAATGATGTGCTCAGGGAATATTTGGATAGATTCTTAGTTGTATACTTAGATGACATCCTAATCTTCTCCCATTCCCTGGAGGAACATCGGAAGCATGTACGCTTAGTCCTCCAGAAACTCAGAGACCACCGGCTTGGGGCGAAGCTGGAGAAGTGCGAATTTGAAGTTCAGCAAATCGCATTTCTAGGATATATTATCTCCCCAGAAGGTTTCCAAATGGAGGGTTCCAAGGTACAGGCAGTCCTGGATTGGGTGCAGCCCACTAGTTTGAAGGCGCTTCAGCGTTTCCTGGGCTTTGCGAATTTTTATAGACGATTTATCGCTGGATTTTCGTCTATAGTGGCGCCCTTGGTGGCACTCACTAAGAAAGGGGCGGATGTTGCTCACTGGTCTTGTGAGGCTAAAGCGGCTTTTGCCCGTCTCAAAAGGGCATTTGTTTCGGCCAAGGTGCTGCGACACCCAGATCCAGAGCGTCCTTTTGTGGTGGAGGTGGATGCCTCTGAGATGGGTATTGGGGCAGTGCTTTCTCAGATGGGAGTGTCTGATAATCGCCTTCATCCCTGTGCTTACTTTTCCCGTAAATTTTCGCCTGCCGAGATGAATTATGACATGGGTAACCGGGAATTGTTGGCTATTAAGGATGCACTCGAGGAGTGGAGACACTGGCTTGAGGGGGCTAAGTTTGTGGTCTCAATTCTCACTGACCATAAGAATCTGGCATATTTAGAATCAGCAAAGCGTCTCAATGCCAGGCAGGCACGATGGGCTTTGTTTTTTGCTCGCTTTAATTTTTTGATAACATATCGCCCTGGGTCAAAAAACATCAAGGCTGATGCGCTCTCGCGGAGTTTTGCTCCAATCCAGGAGACCACCGAGGAGCCGTTGCCCATTGTTTCCCCATCATGTATTAAAGTGGGCATTACCCAGGACCTCTTATCATTAGTCCTTAGAGCACAGGAGCAGGCTCCTCCAGACCTTCCGGTAGGTCTTTTGTTTGTGCCTCCTAGGTTAAGACAGCGAGTGTTCCTGGAATTCCATGCCAAGAAGTCTGCAGGTCACCCGGGTATTGCCAGAACTCGGGAGTTGCTATCTAGGGCGGTGTGGTGGCCCTCGGTGGCTAAGGATGTGGATCAGTGGGTTCGGGCATGTGACATCTGTGCCCGAAATAAGACTCCTAGAGGGGTTCCGGTTGGCCCATTACATCCACTCTCTATCCCATCTAAGCCATGGACCCACATTTCAATGGATTTTGTGGTGGACTTGCCCAAATCCTCGGGGATGACAGCCATCTGGGTTGTCGTTGACAGGTTTTCGAAGATGGCGCACTTCGTTCCACTGGTTGGGCTGCCATCGGCCAGACGCCTGTCTGAATTATTTATGCTGCATGTTGTGCATCTCCACGGGTTGCCACTTGATGTGGTCTCTGACCGCGGATCCCAGTTTGTGGCCAAATTCTGGAGGGCATTTTGTTCCGATCTCCAGATTTCTGTCAGCTTGTCGTCGGGCTACCATCCGCAGTCTAATGGGCAGACTGAAAGGGTGAACCAGTCCTTGGAGCAGTTCCTCAGGTGTTATGTCTCCAAGTGTCAGACTGACTGGGTTGCTCATCTGTCCATGGCGGAGTTTGCCTATAACAACGCGGCTCACTCTGCTACAGGGATCTCTCCATTCCTTTGTGTGTATGGGCATCATCCTAAGGCCAATTCTTTTGACCCCCTGGACTCCACGCCTGGTGGTTCCTCTGTGGTTTCGGTCCTTAGAGGTATTTGGCGGAAAGTGAAGAAAGCCCTTGTGTCTGTGTCATTAGTGACCAAAAGGGTTTTTGATAAGCGGAAAAGACCCTGCAGCTTCAAATTAGGAGACTTCGTCTGGTTGTCTACCAAGAATTTGAAGTTGAGACAGCCATCTCATAAGTTAGGCCCCCGGTTCATCGGCCCTTATAAGATCACCAGGGTTATCAATCCGGTGGCATTTCAGTTAGATCTGCCCCGTTCTTTGGGTATCAATAAAACTTTTCATTGTTCCCTTTTAAAACGGGCGATTAGTAATCCTTCTTCCAGTGGAAGACCTTCCCCTCTTCTGATACGTGGCCAGAGGGAGTTTGTTGTTGAAAGGATTCTTGACTCCAAGGTGGTTCGGGGTCGGCTGTCATTTTTGGTGCACTGGAAGGGGTATGGCCCGGAGGAGCGGTCGTGGGTGCGCAGTTGTGATCTTCATGCCCCCAGACTGATACGCTCTTTCTTCTCGCAGTTCCCCGATAAACCCGGTGGTAGGGGTTCTTTGACCCCTCGTCAGAGGGGGGGTACTGTTAGGGTCTCCTGCCCTGTGCTGCCACATCGTCATGGCAACCGGGAGACAAGTGCTAGCGGAGTGACCTGAGCGCAGCTGATACTCCGGTTCGGGTCTTTTGCTGTGCAGTGGTTATAGGCTCTGTGCATGGCAGGGGATCCGGTGCTGGTTTTTGTGCTCACAGTCTGTGAGGTATGAGTGGGGCGTGGACAGCACCTGCTTTATAAGGCCTCTTCTCAGGGTAAGCAGATGCTGCTGAATCTTTGTTGGTTAGTCAGTTTCTGAAAGTTAGCCAGTACTGTGTAGCTTTGTATTTGTTTGTTGCTTACTGCAAATAGGCCTGGGGATTTGGTATTACACTCTGCCAATCCAGACCTAGCAGTAAGACTGGAGTCAGTCGTTTAGCTTGCTGGGGTTCTGTTACTACTCTGTGAACTTAGCAAGTTTGCGGCTGTATTCTAAGACTTGCCTGTCTAATCCTGTCTCACTGTGCTAGGTGTCAGGGGTCAGTTTAGTGGCAGTAAGCTGAACCTGTGCACTGCAAGTGAGAATTAGGATTGTGGAGACTCTCCTTGTGTCTATCATTCCATCTCTGACCAAGGAGTTTACTGCCACACCCGTTGGTAACCCTTTAGGGTTTTGCTGTTGCCCTTAGCAACAGCATTTCGGGTTCTCTACGTATTAAAACACAACATCTTGCTTTTCCCATCTGAGCAGTTCTAATACAAGGGAGATACCCAGTTCCTTAGCCTCTGGGCTTCTCTGTTCACTTTGTGTGTATTTTGTTAACCTATCACCTTCTGTGTACGTTATGTCATATTCCCCAGTCTGTCTGTAAGTCCATTTGTTTTGCATAACAGTTCAAACACCAGTACATTCCTGCAGGCACTGGAGTGCATAACAGTCCAGACACCAGTACTTTCCTGCAGGCACTGGTGTGCATAACAGGAAGGAGGTCATGGCGAAGCATTATCACCGTATTTGGAGAAAATATGTGTCGTGGTGTGAAGCCAAGAAAGTGTCACTGACCTAGGTTGGGGGTGTTGTGAACTCGGGGGTTCTCCCGATGGTAGAGGAGAGGAACCACAGTTTGCTCGGAACAGGGATGGCTTAATATAGGTCTTCCTCATACAGGACTCTGACAGTAAAGCTTGGTGAAAATATTAAAGAACTTTATTGCAGGAAGAGAGCAACACAATGTCACATGGCAGAGAAGGAACATATGGGGAAATGTCCAGGCCTATAGGAGAACTTGTACGCAATGCTAAGGATTCCAGGGAAAGAAGTACTTGTGAGTGTTGGTACAAGATAATAATGACTGAAGAACTTGTAAGTGATGTTTTTAAAGATACTGGTGATTTGAAGAACTGGTGAACGGTGGTTAAAGACTCTGACGATTTGAAACACTTGAGAGCGGTGGTTAAAGAAACTGATGATTTGTAGAACTTGAGAACGGTGGTTAAAGACACTGATGATTTGTAGAACTTGAGAGCGGTGGTTAAAGACACTGGCAACTTGCAAAACTTGGGAGCGGTGGTTAAAGACACTGATGATTTGTATGACTTGAGAGCGGTGATTAAAGACACTGATGATTTGTAGAACTTGAGAGCGGTGATAAGAGACACTGATGATTTGTAGAACTTGAGAGCGGTGATTAAAGACACTGATGATTTGTAGAACTTGAGAGCGGTGATTAAAGACACTGATGATTTGTAGAAATTGAGAGCAGTGATTAGAGACACTGCCCACGCTGACTCCAAAAAGCACTGGCGACTGGATTGCAGAGAAACACACCAGCCGCAGTATACTCTGAACTGTGCAGCAACTGGCACCTGGAAGTGCCGGAGACACTGGGGTACGACTGCAGAGAGATACGTCGGGAACAAGAGCACTGGCATCCACGTCAGGGGAAAAGACGATACTCAGGCGCCGAGGCTCTGCCCGGCGTCTGACTTTGAATCTCGCGCCTCCGCTGGATTGGCGGAACAGTCTGATGACGTCACCTGCTCCCCTCCCACGTGATGTCGGGTGTCATGGCGGCGCCCCCGCCCCGGGGAACCGCCGGGAGCCGCGCCAGCCAGACGCCGGAGCCCGTGGACCACCAAAGGTAGAGGCCGCAACACAGACCAGCAGGCACGCAGGGGTAAGCGCGGAGAACGCCGCCAATGGCGTGTGACAGTACCCCCTCCTCCAGGAGTGGCCCCCGGACACTTTCCAGGTTTTGTTGGATGTCTGGAATGGAAAATCTGCACCAGTCGGGAGCCATAACTTCAGTAGCCTTGACCAAGCTCCTCTCCTCGGGGCCAAAACCTTTCCACTCCACTAAATACTGTAGATTCTTGTGAAGATAACGAGAGTCAAGAACAGCTTTGATTTCAAAGTCCGTTCCAGCTTCAGACTCTGCAGAGGTTGGCCTTGGGGACTTTAAATGGAACCGGTTTAAAATAAGGGGACGAAGGAGAGAAACATGAAAGGAGTTTGGTATCCGGAGGTGGGAAGGCAATCCCAATTTGCAGACAACCGGGTTCAGGACTTGTAACACGGGGTAAGGACTAATAAACTTTGGGGCGAACTTCATAGTGGGCACCCTTAACCGGAGGTTGCGGGTGGAGAGCCATACCCTGTCACCAACCTTGTATTGGGGAGCTACTTGTTGCTTCCTATCCGCAAAGAACTTATAGCGGCTGGAGACTCTCTTGAGATTAGCATGAACTCGACTCCAAATTTGACTGAAGTGCCGAAGAGTAGAGGCTGCAGCAGGAACATCCTCCGAAGGACAAATGGGTAATTCAGGAACTTGAGGATGGAACCCATAATTAATGAAAAATGGGGACTCACCAGTCGAAGAGTGGTACAGATGATTATGGGCAAACTCGGCCCATGGCAACAGTTCCACCCAATCATCTTGCGAGGGAGAGAGATAAACACGGAGAAAAGTCTCTAAATCTTGATTGACGCGTTCAGTTTGCCCGTTGGTCTGTGGATGGTAAGCGGATGAAAACTTGAGTTTTATTTGTAAGGCCGTACAGAGAGCTCTCCAGAATCTTGCAGTGAATTGTACCCCCCGGTCAGAGACGATTTCCTGAGGTAAACCGTGCAGGCGGAAATGTTCTCGGATAAATAACAAAGCCAACTTGGGCGCTGATGGTAACCCGGTCAAAGGTACAAAATGTGCCATCTTAGAGAAACGGTCGATAATTACCCAGACAGTATTGTGACCCTTGGAGAGGGGCAATTCAGTGACAAAGTCCATAGAGATATGGGTCCAAGGCCTCTGAGGAATGGACAGTGGATGCAACAACCCCGCAGGAGGCAAACGAGGAATTTTGTGCTGAGCACACTGAGGAGATGAGTTCAGAGCCGGCCCTAGCCAATTTGATGCCCTAGGCAAAATGTTGTCTGGTGCCCCCTAGCACCGCCGCTAGTTCTGCATCTGACCCAGCAACACCTCGGGCAGTGGGGCCCACCGGGAGGTTACCCTGTGGGCCAGTTCAACCCTGCATAATGCCACACAGTAATGCCCATAATACACATAATTCCACACAGTTATGCACTTTACACACATGCCCCACATTAGTAATGCCCATAATACACATGATACCACACAGTGAAGCACCTGACACATATGCCCCACATTAGTAATGCTAGTAGCTTTTTTTATAAAGCTTACTTTTGTTTGCTGGCGTGCTTGCAGTCAGTATGTGCGCCCATGCAGTTCCCTGGATCTGTTACTGCGTTTTGTGAGATGGGGTGGCAGGATGGATGCTTGCGCTCTCACCCATTAAAGGGGCAACCGTACAAGGGATGTGACATCACAGGGTATGCCATCCTGGCAGGGGAATTTTACGGCATGAACTGACTAGGAAATAAAGTGTGAGGAGAACACTGCCCATGTTATGTACCTGCAGATACCTGGGGTTTGCACAGGGATAAGGGACACACACAGGATGGCAGGGTCCCCCTCCCCCATGTGCACAAGCAGTATAGGTGATTTCAGAATTATGTTAAGCAGTCTTCCAAATACACATGTGGTATCATAAGGAGCCATTTAGTAATAACCTTATATAGTCAGTGAAAATGTCACAGGTCCAGGAATTGCAGTTACTGGGCTTCTGCTGTCTGTCTGAGGTCTCACAAGTCAGGGGCATTCAAGCATGTCAGAGAGAGTTTAAAGAACTTTAAGGGAGAGTGTGCATTTTATTTGACAAATGTAAACAGCAGTGTATACAAGTACTGATTGAATACATTTGGAAAGTAACAGTTAGTTTGCAGACTGTGCCTCCCAACATTAGATACTGCAGGGACATGCTTGGATGCCCCTAGACATGCTTGGATGCCCTAGGCAAATGCCTAGCCTGCCTATAGCTAAGGCCGGCTCTGCATGAGTTGACATATTCTTGAATATCCTTCTTCATAGTGTCCCACCAGTAAGACCTTCGTAGAAACTCCCACATCTTTTGAACTCCAGGATGACCGGAAAACTTGGAAATATGAGCCCACTGCAACAACCTTGGACGAAATTTAACTGGCACAGACATTCTCCCAGGAGGAGGACCCAGAGCGGTGGGAGCCGCCGACATAGAAACTGGACAGAGAATCAAAGCCTTCTCAACGGAATTCTCCTCATCCGAAGCTGTTAAGGAACGGGATAAAGCATCAGCCTTGGTGTTAAAAGTCCCAGCCCGGTACTTAATGACAAACGAAAATCGAGTAAAGAAGAGCGCCCATCTAGCTTGACGGGGATTCAAGCACTGGGCCGTCTTGAGGTACAGCAAATTCTTATGATCAGTGAAAATTGTAATTAAGTGTTTAGCACCTTCCAAAAGATATCTCCATTCCTCCAAGGCAGATTTTATTGCCAAAAGTTCTTTGTCTCCAATGGTGTAATTCTGTTCCGCAGGAGAGAATTTGCGAGAATGGAAACCACATGGATGTAACTTCCCATCTGGAGCGTACTGTGAAAGCACGGCACCTATGCCTACCGTGGAAGCGTCAACCTCCAAAAAGAATGGTTTTAAAAAATCTGGTTGCTGAAGTACTGGAGCGGACATAAAGGCTGCCTTTAACTGAGCGAACGCTGCTATAGCTTCGGAGGACCAATGACTTGGGTCAGAACCCTTCTTGGTTAGGGCAGTAATAGGTGCCACGATGGTAGAGAATCCCTTTATGAATTTCCGGTAGTAATTTGCAAAGCCCAGAAATCGTTGTACCGCTTTCAAAGAAAGAGGCTGAGTCCAGTCCCGGATGTCAGTGAGTTTCTCTGGATCCATACGAAGCTCCGTGCCCGAAATGATGTAACCAAGAAATGGAATAGAAGAAACCTCAAAGGTACATTTGGAAATCTTGCCATAAAGAGGATTCTCTCGTAATCGAAGAAGAACCTCTTTGACCTGAATTCTGTGCTCTGTGAGATTTTTAGAAAATATCAGAATGTCATCCAAATATACCACGACACTTAGGTATAGCATATCCCGAAAGACTTCGTTAATGAATCCCTGGAAGACGGCAGGAGCATTGCTGAGGCCAAACGGCATTACCAGGTACTCGTAATGCCTGTCCCTCGTATTGAAGGCCGTCTTCCATTCGTCTCCCTGTCGGATACGTATCATATTATAAGCTCCCCTTAAATCAAGTTTGGTGAAAACTCGGGCTCCGCGAACTCTATCAAAGAGCTCCGTAATGAGCGGCAAAGGATACTTATTCTTAATGGTGAAATAATTTAGACCACGATAGTCAATACATGGTCTTAGCCCTCCGTCCTTCTTCTTCACAAAAAAGAAACCCGCCTCCGCCGGGGAGGTAGAGGGGCGGATGAATCCTTTCTGCAGATTAGACTTGATATAGTCCGACATAGCTTGGGTCTCGGGTAATGATAAGGGATAAGTGCGACCCCGAGGTGGCATTTTCCCCAGAATGAGCTCAATGGGACAGTCCCAGGGTCTATGCGGTGGTAGCAGATCGGCCGCTTGCTCCGAGAACACGTCAGAAAACTCCCGATAGGCCTCCGGAATGAGCCCTTCATCTGACTTGGAAGATACACGGAGTGGATAGACAGGGGTGAGACAATTTGAATGACAAAAAGGACTTCAAGATGTTATTTGTGTCAAACTCCAGTCGACGTGAGGGTTGTGAAGTTTAAGCCAAGGAAGGCCAAGAACCAGATCGTGGGGCATCTCCCGAATCACTAGGAACTCCAGATGTTCTTGATGCAGAGTTCCCACTTGCAGTTTGATTGGTACTGTACAACTTGAAATCAGACCGTTAGAAATTTGGGTACCATTGATAGCAGTCAATGTAATAGGTCGTTCGACCGATCGTAGCTGAAAACCCAGATTCTGAGCACAGGAAAGGGAAATAAAATTTCCTGCAGCCCCTGAGTCCAGCAGAGCCTTAACGGGTTTAGCTATTGACTCGGAGAACAGAGACACGGAGAGTAAACAGTCCACTGACGGAGAAGGTTTAGAAGAAACCCCTAGCTCGACTCCTCCGGAACAAACTATGACTGCCCGTTTCCCGGACGAGACTTGCAAAACTTGAGAAAATGATCCGCGGCTCCACAGTAGAGGCAGAGTCTACCCTCACGACGACGCTGACGTTCTTCTGGGGACAGCCGAGATCGATTAATCTGCATGGGTTCATCAGGACTTGGAATAACCGTTTGCTTAGATGGAAAAGATCGGACCCTTGATCGATCTGACCGACTACGTTCGCCACCTCGTTCCTGCATGCGAAGGTCCACCTTTACACAAAGCGAGATCAACTGTTCTAAAGAATCCGGCAAATCTCTAGTGACCAACTCGTCCTTTAGACGATCGGAGAGCCCGTTCCAAAAGGCAGCCCGAAGGGCATCATTATTCCAACGCAGTTCTGAGGCTATGGTCTGAACATTAATCACATACTGTCCCACTGAAAGAGAGCCTTGTCGGACACGAAGCAAGTCTGCAGAGGCAGCGGTCGTCCTGCCTGGCTCATCAAAGATCCTCCGGAATGACGCAATGAAATTGGTGTAACTAGAAACCAATGGATCAGATCGCTCCCATAACGGAGACACCCAATCCAACGCTGAACCCTCGAGCAAAGAAATAATGTATGCCACCTTGGACCGATCAGTAGGGAAGTTATGTGAAAGAAGTTCAAAGTGTACCTCGCACTGATTGAGAAAACCACGGCAATTCTTAGGATTCCCATTATAGCGAGAAGGAGTAGGGAGCTGAAGGCGTGACCTGGTTCCAGAGGAGGATGGAACATTACTAGAAACAACCACTGAAGCAGGTACTGGAGCTGGGGCCGGTACTACTGAAGCCAGAGAAGTCTGAATTTGATCCAGCCGGCCAGACAATTCCTGGAGATAATGCATCACCTGGCCCTGTGCTGCTTCCTGACTTTGTACTCGAGAAATCAAGTCCTGGATGGCACTTGCCTCTGGGCTCCGATCCCCCAGGTCCATGTGGCCTGAGTATACTGTCACTGACCTAGGTTGGGGGTGTTGTGAACTCGGGGGTTCTCCCGATGGTAGAGGAGAGGAACCACAGTTGGGTCGGAACAGGGTTGGCTTAATATAGGTCTTCCTCATAAACAGACTCTGACAGTAAAGCTTGGTGAAAATATTAAAGAACTTTATTGCAGGAAGAGAGCAACACAATGTCACATGGCAGAGAAGGAACGTATGGGGAAATGTCCAGGCCTATAGGAGAACTTGTAAGCAATGCTAAGGATTCCAGGGAAAGAAGTACTTGTGAGTGTTGGTACAAGATAATAATGACTGAAGAACTTGTAAGTGATGTTTTTAAAGATACTGGTGATTTGAAGAACTGGTAAACGGTGGTTAAAGACTCTGACGATTTGAAACACTTGTGAGCGGTGGTTAAAGACACTGATGATTTGTATGACTTGAGAGCGGTGACTAAAGACACTGATGATTTATAAAACTTGAGAGCGTGGTTAAAGACACTGATGATTTGTAGAACTTGAGAACGGTGGTTAAAGACACTGATGATTTGTAGAACTTGAGAACGGTGGTTAAAGACACTGATGATTTGTATGACTTGAGAGCGGTGAGTAAAGACACTTATGATTTGTAGAACTTGAGAGCGGTGGTTAAAGACACTGGCAACTTGCAAAACTTGGGAGCGGTGGTTAAAGACACTGATGATTTGTATGACTTGAGAGCGGTGATTAAAGACACTGATGATTTGTAGAACTTGAGAGCAGTGATTAGAGACACTGAAGATTTGTAGAACTTGAGAGCGGTGATTAAAGACACTGATGATTTGTAGAACTTGAGAGCGGTGATTAAAGACACTGATGATTTGTAGAACTTGAGAGCGGTGATTAGAGACACTGCACACGCTGACTCCAAAAAGCACTGGTGACTGGATTGCAGAGAAACACACCAGCCGCAGTATACGCTGAACTGTGCAGCAACAGGCACCTGGAAGTGCCGGAGACACTGGGGTACGACTGCAGAGAGATACGTCGGGAACAAGAGCATTGGCATCCACGTCAGGGGAAAAGACGATACTCAGGCGCCGAGGCTCTGCCCGGCGTCTGACTTTGAATCTCGCGCCTCCGCTGGATTGGCGGAACAGTCTGATGACGTCACCTGCTCCCCGCCCACGTGATGCCGGGTGTCATGGCGGCGCCCCCGCCCCGGGGAACCGCTGGGAGCTGCGCCAGCCAGGCGCCGGAGCCCGTGGACCACCGAAGGTGGAGGCAGCAACACAGACCAGCAGGCACGCAGGGGTAAGCGCGGTGAACGCCGCCTATGACGTGTGACAGAAAGCTCCTACGGAGGAGTTTCAGCTGGGTCGTTTCCTCCATTTTTTGCAGGCAAGCGTGGATGCAGGCCTGAAATTGGGTTCCATCAAAGTGCAGATTTCGGCTTTATCTATTTTCTTTCAAAAAGAACTGGCCACCCTTCCAGAAGTTCAGACTTTCGTGAAGGGAGTGCTGCATATCCATCCTCCGTTTGTGCCACCCGTGGGACCGTGGGATCTTGACGTGGTGTTACAATTTCTTATGTCTCACTGGTTTGAACCTTTGCGAAAGGTTGAGTTGAAATTTCTCACTTGGAAAGTGGTCATGCTTTTGGCCTTGGCGTCCGCCAGACTGGTGTCGGAATTAGCGGCTTTGTCTCACAAGAGCCCCTATTTGATTTTCCATGTGGATAGAGCGGAATTGAGGACTCGTCAACAATTTCTGCCGAAGGTGGTTTCTTTGTTTCACATAAATCAACCTATTGTGGTGCCTGTGGCTACGGATGCCGTGACGGTGCCAAAGTCTCTCGATGTCATAAGAGCTTTGAAAATTTATGTCGCCAGAACGGCTCTTGTTAGGAAAACGGAGGCTCTGTTTGTCCTGTATGCTTCCAACAAGATTGGAAATCCTGCTTCCAAGCAGACTATTGCACGCTGGATTTGTAATACGATTCAGCACGCTCATTCTACGGCTGGATTGCCGTTGCCGAAGTCAATGAAGGCCCATTCTACCAGGAAGGTGGGCTCATCTTGGGCGGCTGCCCGAGGGGTCTCGGCTCTTCAACTTTGCCGAGCAGCTACGTGGTTGGGTCCAAACACTTTTGCTAAGTTCTACAGGTTTGATACCCTGGCTGAGGAGGACCTCATGTTTGCTCAATCGGTGCTGCAGAGTCGTCCGCACTCTCCCGCCCGGTCTGGAGCTTTGGTATGGACCCCATGGTCCTTTTGGATTCCGCATCATCCTCTAGGACGTAAGAGAAAATAGGATTTTAATACCTACCGGTAAATCCTTTTCTCCTAGTCCGTAGAGGATGCTGGGCGCCCATCCCAGTGCGGACTGTTACTTGCATTTGTATTGTTAGTTGTTGTTTCAGTTACACGAAGGTTGTGTATCGGTTATGGCTTGTGGCTGTCTTTCGTTCACACTATTCTCTGGTATTCCTGGTAATCCAGTTGTACGGTGTGCTGTGGTGTGAGCTGGTATGTATCTCACCCAGAGCCGGCGCTACCCGCTCAGCAAGGGTATGCAGTGCAGGGAGGCGCTCAGCTGAAGAGGCGCTGAGCTCTCCCTGCTCTGCTACCCTTGTCCCTGCTGCTGTCAGCTCCGTTGCAACTTGCGCCTGTCATAGTGGAAGACAGGTAACGGCGCTGGCAGCGTGTAGCCCGGCTCTCAGTCAGTGCAAGGTCCCTCTAGCTTCCTCCCCCATCCTCCTCCCACCTGCAGGCTCCTCCTCACAGCGCTGCTGACAAATTCCGAGCGTTTTGCAGGGCGGGTAGACTTTTAGGGGCGTGGCCTAATCGCGGGAGGCGTGACCACGCCCCCTTTTGGAATTTTTCATTTTCATTTTATTTTTTAAACTTTGCAGAGTCCAGCAGGTTAGGGGGCCTTGAGGAGCCCCTCAGCCAGTGGCAATTCGAGTGGGGAGCGTGATCAGTGTGATCACTCTCCACCTAGCCATACAGGAACAGGCAGAGGCTCCGCAGCAGCAGCCTCTCTGCCTCTGGCACTGCAGCACAGCACACACTGCCATGATGAGAACTTATGCTGTTGCTGCTGCCCAGTAAGAAGGGAGGTAGGAGTGCAGTGGACCAGGGCCCCTGCTGAGCCCCTTCATCAGTCCCAGGCCTGCGTAATTTGTACCCGCCCCCTCCTCTCTCGCCAAAACTGCCGACATCCTCCAGAGCTGCTGCTGCTGGAGTAACGGAGCCTATGGGAGGGTAGAGGAGGAGCAGCGCCCAAGCGTGGATCCGAGGCAGAGCATCAGTCAGAGTTATGCCTACAAAGTAATGAAGCAGAAGGTACTACATTTACAGTAGCAGCGTGGTATGTATGACGTGGTTGGGCTATACCTGGCATAACGTGTATAAGCAGCTTTTATTGTGTGTGTGTGTGTGTGTGTGTGTGTGTGGTGTAACATGTATAAGAGTACTACTGTGTGGTATAATGTGACTAACGGACACTACTGTGGGGTATAATGTGACTAACGGACACTACTGTGGGGTATAATGTGACTAACGGACACTACTGTGGGGTATAATGTGACTAACGTACACTACTGTGTGGTATAATGTGACTAACGGACACTACTGTGGGGTATAATGTGACTAACGGACACTACTGTGGGGTATAATGTGACTAACGGACACTACTGTGTGGTATAATGTGACTAACGGACACTACTGTGCGGTGTAATGTGACTAACGGACACTACTGTGGGGTGTAATGTGACTAACGGACACTACTGTGCGGTGTAATGTGACTAACGGACACTACTGTGGTGTGTAATGTGACTAACGGACACTACTGTGGGGTGTAATGTGACTAACGGACACTACTGTGCGGTGTAATGTGACTAACGGACACTACTGTGGGGTGTAATGTGACTAACGGACACTACTGTGCGGTGTAATGTGACTAACGGACACTACTGTGGGGTGTAATGTGACTAACGGACACTACTGTGCGGTGTAATGTGACTAACGGACACTACTGTGGGGTGTAATGTGACTAACGGACACTACTGTGGTGTGTAATGTGACTAACGGACACTACTGTGCGGTGTAATGTGACTAACGGACACTACTGTGGGGTGTAATGTGACTAACGGACACTACTGTGGGGTGTAATGTGACTAACGGACACTACTGTGCGGTGTAATGTGACTAACGGATATTACTGTGCAGTGTAATGTGACTAACGGATATTACTGTGCAGTGTAATGTCAAATGTGAATTTTTACTATTCTGTGTCCACAACCCTATATATTTGGTGCGCGCCTTCGGCGCGCACTGTCCCTGACCTGAGCATGGCTAACGCCAAAGGAAACTTGTCCTGAGCTCCTCAAGGTCTAGAACAGGCCATGTCACCAATTTTAAAATATATTTTTCTTTTCAAATGTAACATACCTCCAATCCAACACAGGGAAAGGGTGCTGAAACATACCCTTACTCCGGGCATCATGGCACCTATCTACACCTCTAATAAGGGGCACTACTGTGGGCATTGTGTATAAGTACTGTGTGGTGTAACGTGTATAAGGGGCACTACTGTGTGACGTTAATGAATAAGGGGCACTACTAGAGGGTGTAATATGAATCAGGGGCACTATGTTTGTGGTAAAGTGAATAATATTGTAATACTGTGTGATGTAATTTGAATTGTGGGCCACGCTCCTTTCTTGTGTGACCACATCCCTTTTTGCGTCACGTCCTCTCCCTTTTTTACAGATGGGAGGGCGCAAATTTATAATTTGCAGGGGGGCGCCAAACACTCTAGCACCGGCCCTGATCTCACCCTTAGTTTAACAAAATTCCTTTTCCTCGAAATGTCCGTCTCCCTGGGCACAGTTCCTATAACTGAGGTCTGGAGGAGGGGCATAGAGGGAGGAGCCAGTTCACACCCATTCAAAGTCTTATAGTGTGCCCATGTCTCCTTTGGATCCCGTCTATACCCCATGGTCCTTTTGGAGTCCCCAGCATCCTCTATGGACTAGGAGAAAAGGATTTACCGGTAGGTATTAAAATCCTATTTTTTTTCAAATACAGCATTCTAAACATCTTATGTTTGTATTACTAATTGTTTTATTTCAAAAGGCAAGTTTACGATGTAAAAATGGCTTTCTGGGAGAGTCCATGAGAATTCCAAGCAGTTGATTCTTTGAAATAATGGTTCTGTTCATTGCATCACTTCTGGAAATACTGAGAGGAGTATTTCATAACAGTGTGCTGGTTTCATGTTTCAGGCTGCAGCTGTATGATGATCTTGACCTCATGCCCAGCAGCTGCCAATTGTTTTCCAGTGGCTGAGCAAACACAAAAACTGTGGAGGGGAAAATAAGTATGCCCACGTTAATAGGAGTTGTTAGTGTATTATTTTTATTTATTTAGCTTATGTTTGGTTTTAGTGTGCAATATTGTACATTAGAGTTGAAAGTGGGAAATGTTATAAAAAAGCCCTAAACAAAAATAAAATGAGTAAATATGAACATAACATGATATACATAATTAACAATTCAAACCAGAAAAAAAGAAAAGAAAAGACAAAGACAACATACAGCAAACCTCCCAACAGTTTCGATTTGCGACTCAAGAAAGGTGTGAGGTTTTGTCCCAAAGTGCCCTTTTCTGGGCAGAGGTGGAATTTGGATGTATTGAATAGTGAAATAACTAATATATGTACCAGTCAGATGTTTTCCATTGTCACCTCTATAGCATAAAGGAAAGTGAAACAGCGCTAGTAATTTGCAGAATTAAGACACAATTTAATACATTATAAGTTGTAAAACCATTAGTACAGATATACAGTATATAAATATAGGCGCAAGCTTGGGGATATAGAAAGTTCAATTCAATGTTAATATCAGCTGTAAATTATATGACCGTGTCCCTTTAATATGGTGAACAGTTCATAATAGTAGGCAGATGGATAGATAGGCATCAAGATTTTAGTATATTACCGCCTTTGTGTTCCAAAATTGGATTCCGTAGCGATGGTTCCTTAATAGCAGCAGGACTCCATGCAATAGTAGCGGTATCCTAGGTCCACATTTTAGCTTGATATAGTTTGTAGGATTGCCAGATGTTGATTGTCCAACGTAATTCACCACACTTCTGCCAGATGGAGCATAGGGCACACAGGTCTTTTAGTGGAACAGCGTATGTGGTTTCTCCTGATGCGTTTCGCTGCTCCAGCTTCCCGCATCCCCCTGCCACAGCCCTCCCACCCGTCCGTCTGCTTCCTGCGGGTGGCACCCCATCCTTCCCGCTCAGCTACTTGACGCTGAGGAGGAAGAGCCGGGAGCTGAGGGACAGGGGCCAGCGTGGATGGGAGTGAGACACAGAAACAGACACACACAGACACACACAGACACACACACACACACACACACACACACACACACACACACACACAGTGGCGGATTTAGGGGGGGGCACTAAGGCACCCCCCTGTCATTTTTTATAGATTTTAATAGATTTTTTTTTTTTTTTTTTGCGTGCTTGGCGGCGCGGCGCGCCCACCCGACATGATGAGGCTGCTGCAGATTCAGGATTGGCTAGCTGGCTCCCTTGAGAAACGTGACATGCAGTCAGACAGTGCATGTCACGTTTCTGTCTGTGCAGAGGAGCCGAGGCGGAGGAGGTCCCAGCTTCAGCCCGCCGCCGCCGCCGCTGACCCAGCCAGTCACACCGGACAGCAGCCGCCAGCCGCCAACGAGTGACAGCGCACCCGCTAGCAGCCAGCTCACCGTGCGAGGGGAAGACGCCTGGCCCTACTTTCTGGTGAGTATTTTTTCCTGAGGGAAGGGGGGGGGGGGGGGGCGGAGAGCTGCCCAGTGCCTGGCCCTGCTTTCGTTTTGGTCTTTGACCTGAGGGGGGGGGGAGAGCTGCCCAGTGCCTGGCCCTGCTTCATTTTTTTTCTTTGTCCTGAGGAAGGGGGGGGGGGGGGGGGGGGTAAGCTCCCCAGTGCCTGGCCCTGCTTTATTTTTCTTCTGTGTCCTGAGGGGGGGTGGGGGGTGGGGAGCTGCCCAGAGCCTGGCACAGCTTTAGTTTTTTCTTTGCGATGAGGGGGGGAGGTGGGGGGAAGGGAGAGCTGCACAGTGCCTGGCCCTGCCTTATAGGCCATACACACTGGCCGATTTGTTTGAAAGATATGAACGATCTCGTTCATAAATGAACGATTACTCGTTCATATCTTTCAGTGTGGAGGCTCCAGCGATGAACGATGCGCGGCCCCGCGCTCGTTCATCGCTGGTCCCCCGTCGGCTGTGCATGCAGGCCAATATGGACGATCTCGTACATATTTGCCTGCACTTCAATGGAGCCGCGTGACTTCACTCCCCCCGTCACTGCCCCTCCGCTGCCGGGTCGCTCGTCGGCCCTATCCGCCGTCGGGCAGCTCGGCGGCGGATCGGCCAGTGTGTAGGGCCCCTTAGTTTTTTATTTGTCCTGAGGGGGGGGGGGGGAGGGGGGGAGAGCTTCCCAGTGCCTGGCCCTGCTTTCTGCTGGTGAGTCTTTTCCTGGTGCTGAGAGGGGGGGGGGGGGGAGTGGACAGAGCACAGGCATAGGGGGGTCACATGTGGTGGAGTGAACAGAGCAGAGGCATGGGGGGGTCACATGTGGTGATGTGGTGGAGTGGACAGAGCAGAGGCATGGGGGGGGGGGGTCACATGTAGTGGAGTGGACAGAGCAGAGGCCTGGGGGGGGGTCGCATGTGGTGGAGTGGACAGAGCAGAGGCCTAGGTGGGGGGGTCGCATGTGGTGGAGTGGACAGAGCAGAGGCCTGGGTGGGGGGTTGCGTGTGGTGGAGTGGACAGAGCGGAGGCCTGGGGGGGGGGGGTCGCATGTGGTGGAGTGGACAGAGCAGAGGCCTGGGGGGGGGGGTTGCGTGTGGTGGAGTGGACAGAGCGGAGGCCTGGGGGGGGGGGGGGTCGCATGTGGTGGAGTGGACAGAGCAGAGGCCTGGGTGGGGGGTTGCGTGTGGTGGAGTGGACAGAGCGGAGGCCTGGGGGGGGGGTCGCATGTGGTGGAGTGGACAGAGCAGAGGCCTGGGGGGGGGGGTTGCGTGTGGTGGAGTGGACAGAGCGGAGGCCTGGGGGGGGGGGTCGCATGTGGTGGAGTGGACAGAGCAGAGGCCTGGGTGGGGGGTTGCGTGTGGTGGAGTGGACAGAGCAGAGGCCTAGGTGGGGGGTCGCATGTGGTGGAGTGGACAGAGCAGAGGCCTGGGTGGGGGGTTGCGTGTGGTGGAGTGGACAGAGCAGAGGCCTGGGGGGGGTCGCATGTGGTGGAGTGGACAGAGCAGAGGCCTGTGGGGGGTCGCAAGTGGTGAGCCAAAAGGGTGACGCTGTTTGCCGTAATGTGTAAAAAGGGGGGCGCTGTCTGCCGTAATGTGTAATAAGGTGGACTGTCTGCCGTAATGTGTAATAAGGTGGACTGTCTGCCGTAATGTGTAATAAGGTGGACTGTCTGCCGTAATGTGTAAAAAGGGGGACTGTCTGCCGTAATGTGTAAAACGGCCTCTACCTGGTGTAGTGGCGCTACTGTGCGGCGTAATTTGAATAATGAAGACTACTGTGCACCGTAGTATGAATTGGTATTATTTTGTGGCCACACCCCTTGCCCATGAAGCCACGCCCCTAAAAAAATTGCGATCGCCTATGGCGCGCACTGCCCATATTTTACATAAGGGGGGGGGGGGCGCCAATGCCATTTCTTGCACACAGCGCTAAAATGCCTAGTTACGGCACTGGTGTACATGTTCTTGTATGTTTTTCCTTTATTTTTTTCCACAGTAGATGTTAATTTGTTATCTCTTTTCCAGACACATCTGCTAGTTTCCTGCGCTTACATATTCGCCAGCTTCCTGCGTTTAGGCAAGCACTGATGGTACATAGAAAAAAAGCTGCAGCAAGTTAGCAAGACAACAAAATCAGGTAGGACATAATGGGATTTCACCATGTTTATTTGATGTACCTGTTCTTGTATCTTTTATGTTGTTGTTTTTTCCTCGCTGCTGTATGGATTTGTGGGAAGGAGAAACCAGTATGTACACTTCTCCACGTATTGCTTATCAAACCCACTGTAGTCTATGTAATGCACCCATGATGGCTGCCATGTCTGTTCATTGTTCAGTGGGTTTGATTGACAATACGTGGAGAAGTGTACAATTAGTTTTTTTCAATTAGTTTTTTTAGATTTGTTCATAGGCCCATATAGAAATAAACAAATGTTAACAGATATACGGGGGTCATTCCGAGTTGATCGCACGTACAACTTTTTGCTGACCGTGCGATCAACTAGACACCGCCTATGGGGGAGTGTATTTTTGCATAGCAAGGCTGCGAACGCTTGTGCAGCCATGCTATGCAAAAACATTTTGTGTAGTTTCTAAGTAGGTCTGCCGGTACTCACCCGCTGCGATGTCTTCAGCGTGTCTTGTCCCGGAATTGATGTCAGACACCCGCCCTGCAAACGCCTGGACACGCCTGCGTTGGACTCACCACTCACCGAAAACGGTGAGTTGCCGCCCCAGAACGCCTTCCTGCTGTCAATCTTCATGCGATCGCTGCTGCGATCGCTTTCTTTGGTATTCTTGTCGTTGCCCAGCAACGACCGTCGCTGGGCAATAACGCGCCTGCACATTGCGTCCGCCGCATATGCGCAGTTCTGACCCAATCGCATGGCTGCGAAAACCAGCAGCGTGCGAACGGGTTGGAATGACCTTTATAAGGTATAAGAACTAACTGTGGACCTGTACCCCCTCCAGCAGTGCATTTCGACCACAGACACACTCGATACTCACATTGAGCACTTGACCACACCCCTCACACAATTGGTCACACCCACTGAAACTTGACCACGCCCACTCCACTTCTAACTCCACCCCTCCTTGATAGCGCAACCACTTATGGTGCCCCCCCTGTAATTTTTTTCTGTATCCGCCCCTGCACACACACACACACACACACTCACTCACTCACTCATGCTCTCTCTCTCTCAACTGGTGCAATGCTGTAAGGGGCTACCTGGCACAACGTGTATTATGGGCTACCTGGGGCAATCTGTATAATTGGCTACCTGGTGCAACGTGTATAATGGTCTACCTGGTGTACTGTGTATAATGGGCTACCTGGTGCAACATGTTTAATGGGCTATCTGGTGCAAAGGGTTTAATGGGCTACCTGGTGCAACATGTATAATGGGCTACCTGGTGCAACATGTATAATGGGCTACCTGGTGCAATGTGTATAAGGGGCAACCTGGTGCAATGTGTATAAGAGGCTCAACCTGGCGCAATGTGTATAAGATGCTCTACCTGGCGCAATGTGTATAAGAGGCTCTACCTGGCGCACTATGCATATGACAGTCCCCCCCCTTCCCGCATCCGAGCAGCGGCGCAGCAAGGTACTCTCCCCTTCCGCCGCCGCATCAGGCCAGTAGTGGATGGAGGGCGGACGGAGAGGCGTGTCAGGAGGAATGGCTGTAGAGGCACAGAGCACCCGAGCAAAGGTACAGCTGGTGAGTTATTAAGCCCTGTAAACAGGCAGGGGGGGGGGGGGGGGTTGGATATTCAGCAGCTGACAATATCATTGAGCTTGGGGGGGAGGCAGGCAATATTATTGTGCCTAGGGGTGGTCTGACCCTTGCAGTCACCCGCTAAGGAAGGAAAAGTGGGTGGGTTGATGACGTGATTTATACTGAATTGCGTCATCATAGCCCCGCCCCCCACTTTGCATTAACGGTAATGTAGGCATTTTATAGCAGGGTGCAGGCCGCGATTACACAATCGCATCTCCATGCACCCTGGACTGCCTCCATTTTCAGATCTCTGTACCCTGAGCAGAAAGTCGCCAAGAATGCTCTGTAGATCTATATTCCTTAAAAAGGTATTTCCCCTCTGTCACCCTTGTTTGTCTGTCCCTCCCCATAAAAGTTGTAAGCTCTAATGAGACCTACTGTATACAGTGGTGCTGAGAAGGAAGGGGGGTGGGCCCAGGGCTGTTGGAATGGCCCAGAGGGGGCTCAGGTTCCTCTGCCCCCTCTTCCCTGTTGCAGACAGATGGCCGGCAAGGGGAGAGGACTGACTTCCCCCCAGCACAACACACACTTCTGTGTGTTGAGTTAGGGAGAGAGGCAGCAGCAGCAGTCATTCTCTCTCCAATGTGTGGTAGGGAGGTGATCACACCAGCCCCCCATCACGCACCTGTCCCCTGCCGCCCAGCAACTGTTATTATAGGCACGCACATTTCAGGTATTTTTGTCTTCTTTTGGAAGGAGGGGGGTTTGGCCACACCTCCCCTGTTAGCCACGCCCCCTACCATTACCTGGGCCCGGCACAGCTGTCGGCTCTCCTGACTGTATATTATCATCATTATCAGCGAACCTTTGTACTCATATGCTGCACCGATGCTGGGACTTATTGTGGATTTTCTTTAAAACTAATCTGCAATAAGAAGTCTTTTTTCCATGATTGTGCCTGCGAAAAAAAAACACAAAAGTCCAAGACTTTTCACTGATCCTATGTGTTTTTGCACAAAAAAGTTATGTTTGAACTGTTTTCTGTTTATATACAATTTAAGGCGCTGAGGACCCCTTTTAGTGCCATATAATTACAGGATGATAATAATACTAATAATTATAAATTCCACTTTAAGAAAAAAGAAATACATTGTGCATTCTTTTACAACATTTCAACTCTTTCTTCCATATATGCCTCCTAAATTATTTGGCATCGCAGGAGGAGTCAAGGTGAGACTACACTTCACATCAGTGGTGACTGTGGCATGGGGGACCCACCAGGAAATGCAATGGTAGGTGCCCACGCTTAGGGGTGTTGCCAACCTCCAGAGCCCTGGATAACCATTAGATAGTCAGGGACTATATATATATATATATATATATATATACACACAGTACTTGTCAAAAGTCTGAGCACGCCCCCTGAAATCGAAAAGCAGCTTGTTTATCGTACATTCTGCTACTTGTGTATGAATGGAGTATGATAACAAATAACAAAATATATTATTTCCGTAACGATGAAGCTCGGAAAACTGATAGAAATGTAGGTATCTGTTGGGGCCATGCGTCGGGTTATTAAACGAAAGTCAAAAAACGGTCAAAATGTTACAAGAAAATGAACCGGTCGTCCAAAAACAACAACTGTTCGTGAGGACAACTTCATTGTGACTACTAACAAGCGTAACAGACGTTTGACCGCTCCGGAAATAGGAATGGAGTTGCGGCAAAGTCGTTCCCAGCCTGTGTCCGATAGGATGGCGGCTAGGCGCTTGCAGGAATATGGCCTTAGTGGTAGGGTTGCGGTAAGAAAACCACTTCTATGTGCTACAAATGTAGAAAAAAGATATGCATGGGCTAAGAAGCATAAAGATTGTACTTAGGAACAGTGGAAGAGGGTGCTTTGGACCGATGAATCGAAATTTGAACTTTTTGGCTCGCATTGCTGATCTTTTGTGCGTCATTGTCCAGGTGAGTGCTTTCTCCCAGACTGTGTAGCACCAACAGTTAAGCATGAAGGAGGCAATGTGATGATTTGGGGATGTTTCGCAGGCAACCTAGTTGGTGACTTAGTCAGAATCGACGGAATAATGGATCAAAAGGTGTACCACAACATATTAGTGCATCATGCGATTCCCTCCGGAAGGTGACTTGTGGGTCAGAACTTCGTTTTCCAACAAGATAACTATCCAAAACATACGTCCAAGTTGTGTACTAATTATTTGCAAAAGAAAGAAGACGCTCAAGTCGTAACAAAAATTGAATAGCCACCGCAATCACCAGATGTTTCACCCATCAAGCTTTTGTCGGAAAAACTAGACTGGGAACTCCGAAAATAGATGCCTGCCAATACTGAGGGCCTCTGGGAGGCTCTTCAAAGCTGCTGGAGTCGAATGGATCGCCAAAAGCTGGAAAAATTAGTAAATAGGATGCCAAGGATATGCAAAGCGCTTATCAAAGCTAAGGGTCGCCACTTCGATGAAAGCAAACTACCTAAATAAACTTGCCTAAAAGTCAAAATAAGTATTTTTATTTTTTTTTGTTTTGTGAACAAAGCCAATAAAACAGGTTTTATCTCGTTACTGTGCAGTTAAATTGAAAATAGCTTAAAATATACTGGTGTACTCTGATTTTTACCAAGTACTATATATATATATATATATATATCTATGCAGTAACCCCGGCACTCACTTAATCCACGGCGGGATGTATCTTGCTCCTGTGCCTTCCCCGTCCGGGGGTCTCCCTCCGGTGTATGCAACCAAGGAAAAAAGAGGCGGCACTCGGAGTCTGGATAATCAAAGTGTATTCATAAAAAGTGGCATCAACGTTTCGGGGACCAGTTCCCCTTCTTCAGGATAAAGTGACAGTGCATAAAACAGTTTAAATAACATACCCCATTACTCACCCCGTTCACACGTGTGGTCAAACTTCTAATCGTTACCAGCTGACCGCCCGTCGGAGCCTCCGCTCGGCGCCTCCGCTCGCATCAGCGTGACCCGGAAGTGACGTCGCGGGACCCCTCCGATGTGGCCATGGTAACACTGTACACAAAACAGACAGAACGTCAGTGTAACCAGCGTATGCTGCAACATCCTACTGTGAAAAATGTCAACTTAATCACTAAGTGCTTCTGTGTAGGTCATTAAAACCATGTTGTGCTCTAGCTGATTAAACATATGTTAAAAACTTGTAGCTATATGTTAAAAAACGTGACTTAATACAATTCAATTTTAAAACAATGGACCGCATTATCGGGTTGCCAGGCATGCGGTCCATTGTTTTAAAATTGAATTGTATTAAGTCACGTTTTTTAACATATAGCTATCACTGATGTGTGATTCTTGGATATATAAAATATGTGTATATGTTCATCATAGGCACATTTTCAAATGTATCTGTATGTGCTGCCGCACTTTGTATACTAGTTGTGTGTGCTTTACTGCAGGACTGGAAAAGGTACTCGTATTCATAACTGCCAATTTTACTAAACATTTCGGGGGATGCTCCCTTTTGGAGGCAGTCAATCTACCGGCTGCCGGTATACCGACACCTGGTTAAATACCCCTGTAATCCCTGTGGGGCTGTAATCCCCACATAGGTGATGGCATGGGGTAATATGACCCTGCGGGGTAATATAACCGAGCCCATAGTGTGGCAAGCACAGCGAGCCAACGAGGGGACACGCTGCGCTCACCGCCAATATCCCGGCTTTTGGGATCCCGGCGTCGGTCTCTGACTGCCTGGATCCCGACAGCAGGGATATCATGCTGGCCCCCTCTCTTTACCCCTTTCCCCTCCTATGAAAAAATGCATGCATAGACTTTAGTGCATACTTGCCTACTTTCCTGGAATATCCAGGAGACTTCCCGAATTTCCTTATTAAAGTGGATAGGTATTGGCTATGTGATGCAAATCACATCAGTATAGCTCCGAAGTGTGATACCAAGAATCACAGCATTGTGAAGTAGTGCCTAGTAGTCCATAGAGACATGAACCAAATCACTGTGCCCCCTGCACTTGCCACATCTCCCACCCCTTTGTCATTTCCCAAACCGGGTGATACTGTATAAGCAATAGTCAAGTAAGGTTTAGTGGCAACACAAATATTGTGGTTACACAAGCAACCACAGAGCGGACTCCTATGCTGGTGTCAAGAGAGGTAACTTTTTTGAATGAAAATACCATGTAAAGACATGGATGGTGGCAATACAAATATTGGGGGTGCACAAGCACATACAGAGCTGAGTACTATGGCTGGTGTAGAACCCAGCTTTATCTATACAGTATATATGAAAATGTTAGATTTCCAGACATTTAACCACTTGCTATCCTGGCTCGCAGGCAGTGGCATCTCCGTGTCATACACTCACAGGCAGGGGCATCTGTGTGTCATATTCTCACATGCAGGGGTATCTGAGTGTCATACTCTCACAGACAGGGGCATCTGACCATCATACTCTGACAGGCAGGGGCATCTGCGTGTCATACTCTCACAGGCAGGGGCATCTAACCATCATACTCTGACAGGCAGGGGCATCTGCATGTCATACACTCACAGGCAGGGGCATCTGCGTCATACTTGCCTACCTGACCCTCTCCATGAGGGAGAAAATGCTCTGTTCCTGGACTTTCCTGGTAATGTATGATTGCCATCACCTGTGATGAGCTAGTTAATTGATAAGAAAGGTGTTTCACTACAGGTGCTGGCAATCATACATTACCAGGAAAGTCCAGGAACAGAGCATTTTCTCCCTCATGGAGAGGGTCAGGTAGGCCAGTATGATCTGCGTGTCATACTCTCACAGGCAGGGGTATCTGCATGCTTGCCTACCTGACCCTCTCCATGAGGGAGAAAATGCTCTGTTCCTGGACTTTCCTGGTAATGTATGATTGCCATCACCTGTGGTGAGCTAGGTAATTGATAAGAAAGGTGTTTCACCACAGGTGATGGCAATCAGAGACGGCGGAACCCGCTCAGCAGATCCTGCAATGCAGGGAGGCGCCGGACCGAAGAGGCGCTCTCCCTGCTCTGCTATTTCTACAGGTTACCGCTGCACAGTAAAGCACAGCTCAGGTGCCAGGTCCCTCCTCTCCCCTTCCCCTGCTCTCCTTTCTCCCCCTTGGCAGCAGCGCCGTCAGTTCAAAGTGCTGCTCCCCCCCCAAAAGGACATCTCATTCTCATCTGCTGCCGCGCAGATCGGACGCCCGCCCCGGACGTCCTATTGCTGCACTCACACCATGTGTACAAGACACTAGCAGTGGCAAGTGGAGGAACCAGCGGCGCCCACGCATCCTGCTGCCCCAGGTGACGGCAGAGGGTCAGGGATGCTGCAGGCTTTGCTACTGGAGGGAGGGAGTTGGAGGAGCGGGCGGACGCAGCTGTGGGCAGGAAAGAGTGATGGCTGACTGCTTGTCTTTGAGGGTAGGGTGGTTTACAGAGTACCCTAGTAAGTGTGTATGTTGGTGGCTGTGCATCCCAGTACTAGGGGGGTACACAAGCGTGCTGTGTGCTGGGGGAAGAGTTGGCTGAGCAGAGTGCTATGCAGGGCTGTGGAGAAGTCTGCTGTCTGAGGAGGAAGTGGTGGGGACACAAGTGTGCTGTCTATGGAAATATGCTGGGGTGGATTGATTGCTGTGCCCATCTCATGCCAGCAGACAAATGAAGGTGACTGGCAGCTCCATCGGGTTAGACGTGAGGGAGGCTGCAGTCATTAGTTGGCTGACCGCCGGTGCAGACGCTGCTGGGGAAAGGTAGTGCGCCGACGCCTGCATGTGCGGAGGTGAGGAGCTGGATGCAGAGTTCCTGGGATGGTGGGTATGACCTGGGTCAAGGTAGTTGCCGATGCCCGCACATGGAGAGGAAGGAAGGGGGTATGCTGCAGAGTGCATGTGAAATTTTGACTGTGACCTGAGGGAAGAGTGTATACCACCTGTTGCTGTGTGCTACGGGGGGGGGGGGGGATTGACTGAATACTAGAGTGGGGGGATGGACGATCTGTAGGCTGGACGGCGGTAGGTGCAAACCCCCTTCCTCCGAGTCAGCCACACAGTCCCGGTCAGCCCCCTCTGCATTGGTGTGTGGTGCTGTACTGAGGGGATCATTCAGACCTGTTTTGCACAGCAGCGATCTGGTCTGAAGTGCACATGCGCCAGCGCCGCAGTGCACCGGCGCATGGCTGACAGCCGACGGCTGTCATAGCTTAGCGATCGCCTCTGCCTGATTGACAGGCAGAGGCATTCGCTGGGCGGGAGGGGCCGGGACGGCAGCGTTAAGCTGCCGTTTAGGGGGCGTGGTCTGGCCAACGCAGGTGTGGCCGGACCGTGCCGGGCCGCGGTGGCTGCGTGATGTCACACGCAACCCAGGCAACAACGAGTAGCTCCTGTCCAGCACGCAGGAGGTACGCTGGGCTGGAGCTATTCCTGAAGTACAAAAGCATCGCCGCTGTGCGATGCTTTTGCACTTCTGCAGGGGGGTAGAGCCTGACATGCGGGGCGGACCAGTCCTGTGCTGGGCATCCCCCCGCATGTCTGTGTGCCTGATCGTGGCCCTGCAAATCTTTGCAGGGTTAAGCTCAGGTCTGAATTAGGCCCTAAGTCTTTTGTGTACTGATTGGATCAAATGCCTTAGTACAAAGTCATACAACACTCATAAATAGCTGGACCAAAGAGCTTACAATCTACCTACTCTGCTAATGGTGAATCATTGTGACCTACAAAATAAATATATATTTCTTCTAGAAAGTGAGCCTGTTTGTATGAAAAACTGGGTTGTTGTTGATGTGATCTTTATATTAACTAACACACACACATGATGTCTGTGGTCTAACTACTATGGGCGCCATTGATGAAGGTGCTATGAGGTCCGGACTGTCTCCAGGGCCCGCCAGTCCCCTTGCACCCAGTCACACATTGAGCACTGTTGATAAAGTGAAACAGGTAAGCAAGTTGGAGATCAGTTGTATGTGAATTGGTGGCACAGTGTGGCAAGTGTTGTGAATTGGGGGCACTGTGCAGCATATTATGTGCATTACAGGCAGTGTGTGGCACATCATTTGAATTACAGGTACTGTACAGCAAATAGTGTGAATTACGGGCACTGTAGGTCATATACTGTGCCTGCAGTGCTGAGTATGGTTTTTTTTTTCATGTGGGAGCCAAAGTGTGTTATTTTTTATTACCCCATGGTGCCAAAGAGGGGGCCCTGGCAGCCGCATCTCTTTAGTCTCTCGCTGATTTCCCATGTAATTACCTCACTTCCCCATCTCTCCCCTCCCCTCCTGTGGACATACGTGTAAGGGGCACTACTACTGTGGGAAATATGTGGGGCACTACTACTGTTGTAAATATGTGGGGCACTATTACTGTGGGAAATATGTGTGGCACTACTACTGTGGGAAATATGTGGGGCACTACTACTGTTGTAAATATGTGGGGCACTACTACTGTTGTAAATATGTGGGCACTACTACTGTGGACATTGTGTGGCACTACTGTTGCCGTTATGTGTATAAGGGACACTACTGTGTATGGTAATATGAATAAGGTACACTACTCATGGGCACTAAGTATGGTGCAATGTGCATAAGATTGTGTCTCTTTGTAGCGTAATTTGAATTGGGGTTACTAGTGTGTTCCCATACGCCTTCCTTGTGAGATCACACCCCTTTTTGAGGCATCCGCTGTCCCTTTATTACGTATGGGAGGGTGCAAATTTATCATTTGCAGGGGGGCGCCGAACACCCTAGCACCGGCCCTGATGGCAATCATACATTACCAGGAAAGTCCAGGAACAGAGCATTTTCTCCCTCATGGAGAGGGGCAGGTAGGCAAGTATGGGTATCTGACATGTAAACTCTCATAGGTAGAGGCATCTGACCATCATACTCTGAAAGGCAGGGGTATCTGAGTGTCATACTCTCGCAAGCAGGGGTATCTGAGTCAGTGTCATACTCTTACAGACAGGGGCATCTGCGTGTCACACTCTCACAAGCAGGGGCATCTGACCATCATACTCTGACAGTCAGGTGTATCTGAGTGTCATACTCTCACAGACAGGAGCATCTGAGTGTCATACTGTAACAATCTCTTATGTTGTGAATGTGTAAAATCACACAGTTTAGATGCACGCCAACACCAAATGCACAACTAAAAAGATAATTTATATTTGTAATTTTACACCAATCATGATATTATGATAACTCCACTGCAATGCTTAAAAAAATAATAATAATTACATCCCTTTGTATTTTCAAGAGCAGATAATAATTACCCTGGCTGCCTGGCAGTATGAGACCTGCCTATTTATTTCAGTATTATCTACAACAGCATAGTACTGGTCAGGGCTGGAGGCTGCTCAGAGTGACATAAAAGTGAAAGTATTTCCCTCAGAGGAAGACACCAATCAACTCTTCAGCAGCATCTCCCCTTGCAGTGCTGTGTGCTCTCCAGCAGAAGACTACAAGCCCCAGCATTCCTTGCGTTTGACCCGAGCTCTGTCTGACTCTGACATTAGAAAGCAGAGAGGGAGAGGGGGGGAAGCTGGTAGCAGCCAGTGCTGAGTGGCGCCGCCGCCGCTGCTGTCAGACTGTTCCACTCGTCCCTTCTTATTTACATCAACTTGCTGCTGCTCCTGACACCCCCGCCGTTCGCTGTAATAGCATCGCTGCTGCTCGGGGTGGCTGAGCGAGAGAGCCCCGAACTGTGTGTGATCCCCACCCTGCACGGATGCATTGCACGCCTAGCAGCAGCACCTTTCTCCGTGCACAGCGTCACTTTGGCCATGTAACCAGTGCACATTGATGTCTTGTGCAGTATTCGCCCCCTGACAGCGCAGAGAGCCGCAGCCTGGGCTAGGGACACGCAGCCGGGTCACAGCCGCTACACACCGCTTTCATTTATTTAGTTACAAAGCCGTATTCCCCGTTGCACGGTTCCCGATGCCGAGGAGATGGAGAGCCGGAAGATGGTAGAGATGAAGCCGGGGGGTACCGGGCTGGGCAGCGGGGAGAGCGCACTGGCCCTGTCCGCCCGGCAGCACTGCGAGCTCATCCAGAACATGATCGACATCTCCATGTCCAACCTGCGGGGGCTCCGCACACAGTGTGCCGCCTCTAACGACCTCACGCAGCAGGAGATCCGGACCCTGGAGGTGGGTGATCATCAGCGCCGGGGCAGCCGCTCCCTATACAGTGTAATACGCCTCCATTTCCCGCAGCGGGGCTAGCTACAGGGGGGCAGCCGCTGCACTGACAGCCAGGATGCGGGCCGGTATATGGGGGAGTAGCCGCAAACCCACTGGCGGCAGGCGCTCTGTGCTGTATAACGGAGATGCTGCCGGCCAGGCCTGCACCGGGGACAGTGCCCTCTCCTCCCCACACTGCTACAGCCATCATTGCTGTCATAATGACAGTACTGTATATCTGCTCCAGATACCCCCCCCCCCTGCCATTTATTCCCTTATGTTGTATATAGGGCGCAGTGCTGGGCAGGGAGAGGTGCTGCTGCTGTCACTGTCTGCTGCTACCATCTCCTTCCTGCTAGTGCTGTTAGTATGCACTTCACTTTGCTTTCTTGTTTGAGCAACTTGTGCTGCCCGTCTTCGGCATAGGTGACATGTTGCAGTGTGTGATGTCTCTCACGCTTCATGTTCCTAGCACAGGCTCAAGGGTTTCATTTTAGTGTCTAATTGTAAGCATGACTGTGTTTAGCATCTGAAACAAAACAGCACATCAGGAATAGAATCATTGAAATAAATTTTATTATTTCTCTATCGTCCTAAGTGGATGCTGGGGTTCCTGAAAGGACCATGGGGAATAGCGGCTCCGCAGGAGACAGGGCACAAAAGTAAAGCTTTTACAGGTCAGGTGGTGTGTACTGGCTCCTCCCCCTATGACCCTCCTCCAGACTCCAGTTAGATTTTTGTGCCCGGCCGAGAAGGGTGCAATTCTAGGTGGCTCTCATAAAGAGCTGCTTAGAGAGTTTAGCTTAGGTTTTTTATTTTACAGTGATTCCTGCTGGCAACAGGATCACTGCAACGAGGGACAGAGGGGAGAAGAAGTGAACTCACCTGCGTGCAGGATGGATTGGCTTCTTGGCTACTGGACATGAAGCTCCAGAGGGACGATCACAGGTACAGCCTGGATGGTCACCGGAGCCACGCCGCCGGCCCCCTCACAGATGCTGAAGCAAGAAGAGGTCCAGAATCGGCGGCTGAAGACTCCTGCAGTCTTCTTAAGGTAGCGCACAGCACTGCAGCTGTGCGCCATTTTCCTCTCAGCACACTTCACACGGCAGTCACTGAGGGTGCAGGGCGCTGGGAGGGGGGCGCCCTGGGAGGCAAATGAAAACCTTTAAAAAGGCTAAAAATACCTCACATATAGCCCCAGAGGCTATATGGAGATATTTACCCCTGCCTAAATGTACTAAATAGCGGGAGACGAGCCCGCCGAAAAAGGGGCGGGGCCTATCTCCTCAGCACACGGCGCCATTTTCTGTCACAGCTCCGCTGGTCAGGAAGGCTCCCAGGTCTCTCCCCTGCACTGCACTACAGAAACAGGGTATAACAGAGAGGGGGGGCAAAATAAATGGCAATATATATATTAATATAAAAGCAGCTATAAGGGAGCACTTAATCATAAGGCTATCCCTGTCATATATAGCGCTTTTTGGTGTGTGCTGGCAGACTCTCCCTCTGTCTCCCCAAAGGGCTAGTGGGTCCTGTCTTCGTATAGAGCATTCCCTGTGTGTCTGCTGTGTGTCGGTACGTGTGTGTCGACATGTATGAGGACGTTATTGGTGTGGAGGCGGAGCAATTGCCAAATATGAGGATGTCACCTCCTAGGGGGTCGACACCAGAATGGATGCCTTTATTTGTGGAATTACGGGATAGCGTCAACTCGCTTAAGCAGTCGTTTGCCGACATGAGGCGGCCGGACACTCAATTAGTGCCTGTCCAGGCGCCTCAAACACCGTCAGGGGCTGTAAAACGCCCCTTGCCTCAGTCGGTCGACACAGACCCAGACACAGGCACTGATTCCGGTGGTGAAGGTGACGAATCAACCGTATTTTCCAGTAGGGCCACACGTTATATGATTTTGGCAATAAAGGAGATGTTACATTTAGCTGATACTACAGGTACCACTAAACAGGGTATTATGTGGGGTGTGAAAAAACTACCAGTAGTTTTTACCGAATCAGAAGAATTAAATGACGTGTGTGATGAAGCGTGGGGTGCCCCGATAAAAAACTGCTAATTTCAAAGAAGTTATTGGCTTTATACCCTTTCCCGCCAGAGGTTAGGGAGCGCTGGGAAACACCTCCTAGGGTGGACAAAGCGCTAACACGCTTATCAAAACAAGTGGCGTTACCCTCTCCTGAGACGGCCGCACTTAAAGATCCATCAGATAGGAGGATGGAAAATATCCAAAAAGGTATATACACACATGCAGGTGTTATACTACGACCAGCTATTGCGACTGCCTGGATGTGCAGTGCTGGGGTAGTTTGGTCAGAGTCCCTGATCGAAAATATTGATACCCTGGACAGGGACAATATTTTACTGTCGTTAGAACAAATAAAGGATGCATTTCTTTATATGCGTGATGCACAGGGAGATATCTGCACACTGGCATCACGGGTAAGTGCTATGTCCATTTCGGCCAGAAGAGCTTTATGGACACGACAGTGGACAGGCGATGCGTAGAGGAGTTATTTGGGGTCGGTCTATCGGATTTGGTGGCCACGGCTACGGCCGGGAAATCCACCTTTCTACCTCAAGTCACTCCCCAACAGAAAAAGGCACCGACCTTTCAACCGCAGCCCTTTCGTTCCTTTAAAAATAAGAGAGCAAAGGGCTATTCATATCTGCCACGACGCAGAGGACGAGGGAAGAGACAGCAACAGGCAGCTCCTTCCCAGGAACAGAAGCCCTCCCCGGCTTCTACAAAAGCCTCAGCATGACGCTGGGGCTTCGCAAGCGGACTCGGGGGCGGTAGGCGGTCGTCTCAAGAATTACAGCGCGCAGTGGGCTCACTCGCAGGTAAATCCCTGGATCCTGCAGATAATATCTCAGGGGTACAGGTTGAAATTAGAGACAGAGCCACCTCGCCGTTTCCTGAAGTCTGCTTTACCAACGTCCCCCTCAGAAAGGGAGACGGTTTTGGAAGCCATTCACAAGCTGTATTCTCAGCAGGTGATAGTCAAGGTACCTCTTCTACAACAAGGGAAGGGGTATTATTCCACTCTTTTTGTGGTACCGAAGCCGGATGGCTCGGTAAGGCCTATTCTAAATCTGAAGTCCTTGAACCTGTACATAAAGAAGTTCAAGTTCAAGATGGAGTCACTCAGAGCAGTGATAGCGAACCTGGAAGAAGGGGACTTTATGGTATCCTTGGACATCAAGGATGCGTATCTCCACGTTCCAATTACCCCTCACACCAGGGGTACCTCAGGTTCGTTGTACAAAACTGTCACTATCAGTTTCAGACGCTGCCGTTTGGTTTGTCCACGGCACCTCGGGTCTTTACAAAGGTAATGGCCGAGATAATATTTCTTCTTCGAAGAAAAGGCGTATTAATTATCCCATACTTGGACGATCTCCTAATAAGGGCAAGGTCCAGAGAACAGCTAGAGATGGGTTTAGCACTATCTCAAGAGGTGCTAAAGCAGCACGGATGGATTCTGAATATTCCAAAAGCCCAATTAATGCCGACAACTCGTCTGCTGTTCCTGGGGATGATTCTGGACACAGTTCAGAAAAAGGTTTTTCTTCCCGAAGAAAAAGCCAAGGAGTTATCTGACCTGGTCAGGAACCTCCTAAAACCAGGAAAGGTGTCTGTACATCAATGCACAAGAGTCCTGGGAAAAAATGGTAGCTTCTTACGAAGCAATCCCTTTCGGCAGATTCCATGCAAAGGGATCTGTTGGACAAATGGTCAGGGTCGCATCTTCAGATGCACCTGCGGATAACCCTGTCGCCGAGGACAAGGGTATCCCTTCTGTGGTGGTTGCAGGAGGCTCATCTATTGGAGGGCCGCAGATTCGGCATGCAGGATTGGATCCTGGTGACCACGGATGCCAGCCTGAGAGGCTGGGGAGCAGTCACACAGGGAAGAAATTTCCAGGGAGTGTGGTCGAGCCTGAAAAAGTCTCTTCACATAAGCATTCTGGAACTAAGAGCAATCTACAATGCTCTAAGCCAGGCGGAACCTATGCTTCAAGGAAGACCGGTGTTGATCCAGTCGGACAACATCACGGCAGTCGCCCATGTAAACAGACAGGGCGGCACAAGAAGCAGGAGGGCAATGGCAGAAGCTGCCAGGATCCTTCGCTGGGCGGAGAATCACGTGATAGCACTGTCAGCAGTATTCATCCCGGGCGTGGACAACTGGGAAGCAGACTTCCTCAGCAGACACGACCTTCACCCGGGAGAGTGGGGACTTCATCCAGAAGTTTTCCACATGCTATTAAACCGTTGGGTAAAACCAATGGTGGACATGATGGCGTCTCGCCTCAACAAAACACTGGACAGATATTGCGCCAGGTCAAGAGATCCGCAGGCAATAGCTGTGGACGCGCTGGTAACACCTTGGGTGTACCAGTCGGTATATGTGTTTCCTCCTCTGCCTCTCATACCAAAGGTATTGAGGATTATACGGCAAAGAGGAGTAAGACTAGTGGCTCCGGATTGGCCAAGAAGGACTTGGTACCCGGAACTTCAAGAGATGGTCACGGACGATCCGTGGCCTCTACTTCTGAGAAGGGACCTGCTTCAGCAGGGTCCTTGTCTTTTTCAAGACTTACCGCGGCTGCGTTTGACGGCATGGCGTTTGAATGCCAGATCCTAAAAGGAAAAGGCATTCCGGAAGAAGTCATTCCTACCTTGATAAAGGCAAGGAAGGAAGTCACCGCGAAGCATTATCGCCGTATTTGGCGAAAATATGTTGCGTGGTGCGAGCAGCGGAGTGCTCCGATGGAGGAATTTCAACTGGGTCGTTTTCCTACATTTCCTGCAATCAGGATTGTCTATGGGTCTCAAATTGGGATCTATTAAGGTTCAAATTTCGGCCATATCAATATTCTTCCAAAAAGAATTGGCCTCAGTCCCTGAGGTCCAGATTTTTATCAAAGGAGTACTGCATATACAGCCTCCTGTGGTGCCTAAGGTGGCACCGTGGGATCTAAATGTAGTTTTAGATTTCCTCAAATCCAATTGGTTTGAACCACTAAAGAATGTGGATTTGAATATCTCACATGGAAAGTGACTATGTTACTGGCCCTGGCTTCGGCCGGGAGAGTATCTGAACTGGCGGCTTTGTTTTATAAAAGCCCTTATTTAATTTTCCATTCGACATAGGGCAGAGCGGCGGACGCGTCCGCATTTTCTCCCTAAGGTGGTATCAGCGTTTCACCTGAACCAGCCTATTGTAGTGCCTGCGGCTACAGACGACTTGAAGGACTCCAAGTTGTTGGACGTTGTCAGAGCCTTAAAAATATACATTTAAAGGACGGCTGGAGTCAGAAAATCTGACTCGCTGTTTATACTGTATGCACCCAACAAGTTGGGTGCACCTGCTTCTAAGCAGTCGATTGCTCGTTGGATTTGTAACAAAATTCAACTTGTACATTCTGTGGCAGGCCTGCCACAGCCTAAATCTGTTAAGGCCCATTCCGCAAGGAAGGTGGGCTCATCTTGGGCGCCTGCCCGAGGGGTCTCGGCATTACAACTCTGCCGAGCAGCTACGTGGTCAGGGGAGAACACGTTTGTAAATTTTTACAAATTTGATACCCTGGCAAAGGAGGACCTGGAGTTCTCTCATTCGGTGCTGCAGAGTCATCCGCACTCTCCCGCCCGTTTGGGAGCTTTGGTATAATCCCCATGGTCCTTTCAGGAACCCCAGCATCCACTTAGGACGATAGAGAAAATAAGAATTTACTTACCGATAATTCTATTTCTCGGAGTCCGTAGTGGATGCTGGGCGCCCATCCCAAGTGCGGATTATCTGCAATACTTGTACATAGTTATTGTTAACTAATTCGGGTTATTGTTTAGGAAGCCATCTTTCAGAGGCTCCTCTGTTATCATACTGTTAACTGGGTTTAGATCACAAGTTGTACGGTGTGATTGGTGTGGCTGGTATGAGTCTTAACCGGGATTCAAAATCCTCCCTTATTGTGTACGCTCGTCCGGGCACAGTACCTAACTGGAGTCTGGAGGAGGGTCATAGGGGGAGGAGCCAGTACACACCACCTGACCTGTAAAAGCTTTACTTTTGTGCCCTGTCTCCTGCGGAGCCGCTATTCCCCATGGTCCTTTCAGGAACCCCAGCATCCACTACGGACTCCGAGAAATAGAATTATCGGTAAGTAAATTCTTATTATTTTAATAGGGTACACTTGTAACTTGTCTTCACAGCAGTATTCACTATATTCCAAACCATGAAATATTGATGTAATACTCCTTCCTATATAACAAATGTCTAACTGGGCTATAAGGAACTAGAGTGGGCCCTACACACTGGCCGATATTTTGAAAGATATGAACGATCTCGTTCATAAATGAACGAGATCTCGTTCATATCTTTCAGTGTGGAGACTTAAGCGATGAACGATGCGCGTCCCCGCGCTCGTTCATCGCTGGTCTCCTGTCGGCTGTGCATGCAGGCCAATATGGACGATCTCGTCCATATTTGCCTGCACGTCTATGGAGCCGGGTGACGGGGGGAGTGAAGAAGCTTCACTCCCCCCGTCACTGCCCCCCCCGCCGCCGGGTCGCTCGTCGGCCGTATCGGCCGTCGGGCACCTCGGCCAGTGAGTAGGGCCCATAAGTAGGCCTACTGTATACTGTATGTGCTATTTTTAACATGGGCCTCCCTTAAACTTGAGAGATGCTTAGTGATCTCAAGATAAATTATTTGGTAACACATTTGGGGGTCTATTCATGAAGCAGTGAAAAGTGTGAAGAAGTTAGCCAGTAGAGAAGTTGCCCATGGCAACCAATCAGCTGCTACGTATAATTTTATAGAATGCATTTTATAGATGTTACCTCAACTCTGGTTGCCATGGGCAACTTCTCCGCACGTTTCACTGCTTCATGAATAGACCCCTTGATCTTGAAGCTAGCCATACAAGTGCAAACTACCAAATTGGCATCTGTGACCACAAATGCTGGCTACATGCACTGTGATATATACCAGTTGTGGACCCTAATGTTCCAATTATAATCCAATCGAAATTGATCAGATAAAACTCAGACATGCTGGATTAATTCACTAACCAGCAGCTCCAGTCAGGCCAGAAAAGAGCAATTTTATTGGCTAGAGAGCTGAGTGGTTAGTTTGTGTCCAATTTGGTTGCAAGATTTACTGCCAAATTGTTTGACGGGTCACATAGAGGCAGGATTGTGCACTGTTGTATGTTTACTAAAGTTCGATTTTGATCGAAGTTAGGATCCAGGAAAGCCAACAGATTGAGGGGTCTATTCACGAAGCTGTGAAAATGGTGGAGAAGTGAGCCAGTGGAGAAGTTGCCCATGGCAACCAATCAGCATTGAAGTAACATTTATAATTTGCATACTATACAATTGTACACAGCAGCTGATTGGTTGCCATGTGCAACTTCTCCACAGGCTCACATCTCCACTCTCTTCACTTCTTCATGAATAGACCCCTCAATCTGTTGGCTTTCATGGGTGAAAACACACATTTACTAACATTTAAAAATGAATATTAAAAAAATCATCTGTTTAGTAAATGTGTGTTTTAACTCTGGAAGTCAAACGTCGATAAAGATCAATTTAATTTGATTAAAACTGACCTTTAGTAAATATACCCCTTGGTGTCTGTCACTGGCTGACGGGTAACGAGTGATAGATACACATCAGTATGTAGGATCATGTTTTCACACTTACAGGACCTACACACATGCCGATTTGTTTGAAAGATATGAACGATCTCGTTCATAAATGAACGAGACCTCGTTCATATCTTTCAGTGTGGAGGCTCCAGCGATGAACGATACGTGGCCCCGCGCTCGTTCATCGCTGGACCCCCGTCGGCTGTACATGCAGGCCAATATGGACGATCTCGTCCATATTTGCCTGCACTTCAATGGAGCCGCGTGACGGGGGGAGTGAAGAAATGTCACTCCCCCCATCACTGCCCCCCCGCCGCCGGGTCGCCCGTCGGCCGTATCCGCCGTCGGGCAGCATGTCTGTAGGGCCCTTTATGTCGGCAGATGCATATGCTCTCTGACAAAGCCTTGGATGAAAGGTTGAAGTGGGGGGCTATGGCCATGAATAACCATATGCCTATCCACATAGGCTTCCTAGGTTATATTACCATAGTATCACCTGGACATCTGTCATAGCTCATGTGGGTTTCTAGTCCATGATACGTTGCTCATGACTACTTCTGTATAGTACACATGTACTCTGGGGAAATGGTTCAAACCTATCAAAAGTAACACGTGTTTACTATGCACTATACTTTTTAGCACGTAAGAAACAAGTTGAATTGCAAAGTAAACTTTCAAACATGGCTATAAAAAGTTAGAGTGCAGTGGAGGAACAAACCCATATGAAACCATCCTATTTTTTGTTTTAATGTGATTTTCAAACACTTGGTAGCTATAAAGATTATAACGCTGGATATTTAATTCGGAACATTATTAAATTGTAAATTGATAATTAGAACCATCAGTGTGTCGCCTTCATATAATTTCCCTTTTTTCCCCCTTCATCTTAGCTTAGAAAGTGAACAGTACCATCCAGTGATAAATAACTTGCTTGGTATAAACTGCAGATGTCTTGACATCACATGGCAAATGTAATGCATGTCTGCAATGGTGTATATTATACACAGATATGACCTGCTTGCAAACTTCTTAAAGGGGGTATTTCTCAAAGTCCAGAGAGAAATAAAATTGTGAGATAAAGTACTAGCGAATCAGCTTTGGTCTTACATTTTACAGACTGAAAATGACAGGAGCTGATTGGTACTTTATCTCTACAAGCTTTGATATAAAAAAAAACCCTTTAATGATGACCAAATAAATAGGTTTTTTTTTCCATTTATACAGAACAGATGACAAATAGTAGCTTTAAGAATCTGCTGTATTGTAATTATACCCCAATATATTAGTAGTTCACAGGATGCCATCATATTCCTGTTAAAGGCTTTCATACAAAGTACTGTTAGCTGCCAGTAAGAACATCCCAATTTTCAGTAACTGTTACACCAAATATGTAATTTCAGTTTGTTTGATTGTGTATTTTTATATTCTATTTCTACTTTTGTAATATTCAGTAAATAGCCATAGATCTATTTCCAAAAATACTACTTTTAAATATCCTATTAACAGGCATTATACTGTGTACATGTAAAGTGCATATGCTGTTTTTTTTAGCTGATAAAGGACCATTTTTTTTCACCCTATTAATAATAATAATAATAATAATAATTAATAATATTATGTTAAAACAATCCTATATAATAAAATACTATTGCTGACCTCTATGGGGGGCAATTCAAGTGTTTTTCATGCCGACAGCCACTAGATGGCACCTGTCGGAGCAATTCAATTGTTGCTCCATTCATGCGTGCCCAACCGCCGACGCTGACATTACTGTTATGTAGTTCTGTCATTTTGACGGGCTGGTAACTAATGCTATAATAACAATGCTTAATAGTCTTTTATTTATCTGCAGAGGATCTGCTATATGCCACATGCAGTACTGTGAATATAAAAATCCTCTGCTACATGTTTGGCTAAAAATCTATATATATCTGGACAATAAAACATACTTGTCCATAAGAAAATGGAACTCTTGTATGAAAATAACATTTTTGTTGTGTCCCACATCATGCTTACCCTGTCTAGCCTAAAAATCCCCATTGTCAGTGACATGAGAGTGGGCTGTATATATTATATAATATATATATTTTTTTGCAGAGTAATTATTAAGGCTGGATGCACTGTGAATACGCATTGATGTGTGCAGACGTGTATCGCTTTGGCACTTTGATGAGCATTGAATCTCCTCCCAAGAGACAACTGAACGTTATTTTGTTAGATTTTGATGTATAAAACATGAATTGCATTTGCTAACCCCCAGTGAAGATAATGCACATTTGTCAAAACTGGTACACATGGAAAAGGTGCTGGAACACGTACTTTAGCTTAGTTTAGAGAATGAATTGAAACATTTGGTTTCTGTGTGTCACAGCAGTTTTGTTCTCTTAAGTATTCTCAACTGTGTTTCCTGTAGGTTGAGCAAGCTGAAAGCAGGATGGAAACTAACATTTTTACAACTCAATTGTTGCAACCTATTGCGGATGCTCCTACCAGATAACATCACTCATAACGAGAACAGAATTAGTGTACTCTGTGTTGGAAACGCTGGAGCAGGAAAGTCTGGCTTGTGATATTTGTATCCACAATCCTGGTGGATCTTGCTCTTTGTTCTGAAAGTGACCCCTTTTTTTAATCAAATTATGTGAATAATAGCTGATTAAACGTGATTCAGTTAAACAGATATGCGAATTATTAAAATGATGCTGAATCAGGTTTAAATAGCTTATGTTCACACAACTTGATTAAAAAAAAAAGAAAAAAAAGAAAGACAATTCATTATAAAGGGATGCCACCATTTTTTTTCTCCCTGGCATATTTTGGTCGAGCACTGTGCTGGACTAACAGAGGTCAGGTAATGCTAATACAGTAATACACCTCTGACCCACTAATTATGCACCACCAGTACCTTCAGACCAGGCATGTCCAAACTGCGGCCCTCCAGCTGTTAAGAAGCTACACATCCCAGCATGCCCTGACACAGCTTTAGCATTCTCTGACCGCAAAACTGCTAGAGAGGTTCTGCATGCCGTTGCCCTCTCTGTTTACCACCACATCTCCAGTAAGAGACATGCTACAGACTTATCTTCCTTGCTGAAATTGTCCACCCTGTATATCTGAATCGAAAGAGGTGCCAGATCATAACTTGCCAGAAAACCAGTGGTGCACTGGTGTGTATATATATATATATATATATATATATATATATATATATATATATATATATATATATATATATATATATATATATATATATATATATATATATATATATATATATATATATATATAAATGAATTGGCACTCCCTGGACGGTATCAAGGCTGCGCCGGTGCCTTTTCCATGTAAGTTGTAGTATAAAGTGAAAAGAAGGAGTGGCACTCGGCGTCTTGAGAATAGGAAAGTGTATTAAATATCACAGCAAAAGATTCCGACGTTTCGGGGCTCACATGCCCCTTTGTCAAGGTGTGTAAAAGTGTACAAGGTGTAAAACATACCTTTATAGCGTGGAAGAAGCCCCATGTGTTCACACCGTGTGCGCCAAACGGCCCCATCGTCCGGCAACGTCATCAACAAGCGGCCGCCCGGTACCATGGTAACTAGGTACACGTTGTTGCCGCGCTGTATCGTGGGTAATGTAGTGCGCTAAAAAGACACAGAACATACATATAGTGCCCAACACCTACTAAAAACTGCACAAAATCACAGCAGCATGTATTGAAACTGATAGTGCCACTAAATAACTATCAAATAAAGGCAATTAGTTCAACCAAGGGGGTGCGTTACACTCCCTAAGTACCGAAAGGTTGAGCCTGTGACTTCAATACTACACAAGCTCTGGATAGCAACAATTAATCATCTGCTGAGATTGAGTAGCAGGAGATACAGAAGGAGTAGTAATATAGCCAGACCCTTAGGAGACACATTTGTGTGTAACTATATATAAAACTGGATTCATTAGGAATCCTAAGTATTATAACAGAAAAACAAAAGGAGACAGAAATGAAAAAGAAGCAGTGTCCTAATGAAGGGGTTCCACATATAGAAAAGTCCCGATATATCTGTCAGTTGTGTATGAACAAATTCCATGGCATCATCTTGTTTAATCCTCCTGGGCTGATGGTACCCAATCGGTGGATCAATCTGGCTTCCAATCTAAGGAGTCTGCCTTCTCGATCACCCCCCCTTAGCGATTTTTCCACATGGTCGATAACCATGTGTTTGAGGTCATTGATGGAGTGTCCTGCTTCCAAGAAATGCCTGGCGACAGGCTGATCTGGTGTTTTTCCCACGCCAGCTTTTTTAATTGCAGATCGATGGAGGGCCATTCGTTCTCTCATAGTTCTGATAGATTTCCCCACATACATCAGATTGCACGGACAAACTATAATGTAAATGATGAATGAAGACGTACACGTAAGTGTATATCTAATAGCAATGTCTCGGTCTACATGCGGGTGTTTAAACGTGGATCCGGTAAGCATGTGGGAGCAGGTAGTACATTTTATACATTTGTAACATCCAGGCGCTTTAGTCAGAAACCCCGCTGGGCATTCGGTCTTCTTGGTAAAGCCTGTCACGTCCGTATGGACTACAATGTCCTTAATATTACGTCCCCTGGTGAAACAAGCCATAGGACGTTTGTTTTTGAAGGTTGAAAGGGCATGGTCTGACGAGACCAGTGGCCACAATGCCCTGGAGGCGCGTGGAACCACTGCACTTGTGGTGTTATACTGGGTGACAAATGGGATCACTTCTCCTCTGGCTTTTTTGATGTTGGCACCACCTGCTTCCTTCAGCGGCTCGCCACAGTGGAGGACGTACCACCAGGCACTATCATGTGCGTGGTGGACGTATGCAGCCTCTATACTAGCCTCTATACTCCCCACCAACAAGGCTTGCAAGCGATGGAAGAATTTCTAACATCAGAACAAGTAAGCAATCTGGACCACAAGCTGTTTCTTGATCTGTTAGAACTAATTCTCACCCACAATTTTTTTCTGTTTGATGGTCACTTTTTTTCGCCAGAGAACGGGGTGTGCGATGGGGAGCAATGTCTCCCCATCCTTTGCTAATATCTTCATGTTCAAAGAAGAAGCAGATATCTTCTTCAAGGATCCAGAAATAGCCCAACATATTCTTTTATACACGCGTTTTATAGACGACTTGTTTATCATGTGGACTGGCCCTCTGGCTACTTTTGAAGCCCTTATGGCTACAGTAAATTTACGAGACTCACCCATCAAATTTACGTATACCACTGATGATTTTACCATCAACTATTTGGACGTTCAGGTGACCATCAAGGATGGACGAATCCATGCAGGACTTTACACCAAACCTACTGATCAAAACACCCTCCTTCGGGCCAATAGCCAATGCAGCTGTGTTTGCTGTATTTGCTGTACTTCACCATGCCGTTTGGTTAAGGAATAAATCCTGCTTTTCTTTCATCTACACGTGAGTACTGGCTTGTCTACTTTTTCTGCATCGCTGGAGAAGTGAGTGTTTTATTTATATATATATATATATATGTGTGTGTGCATATATATATATATATATATATATATATATATATATATATATATATATATATATATATATATATATATATATATATATATATATATATATGGCAAGGTTACAGGCGGCACTCACGGACTCCTTGAATAACGACCGGGGACCCCTGGTCAGTGTACAACGTTTCGGATTTATTATCCTTCGTCAGGTAACAACATTAAAAACAAACAAAGCTTACCTTTATACCAAACAAGTGAAGTGAAAAAACGTGCATGTGCAGACAAACTCCGTACTTCCGCCGACGTCATCACTGTCAGACGGCGCCGAACGGGAGACAGAGATACCGTTACCATGGAATCTGTTGTCATGGAGATCTATACACAAAACAAGTAACAGCGGTTTACATGCACAGAATGTCAAGAATTTCATTCAAAATAAACATACCAATATCATATGTTGTAGAAATGTGCAGTGATTTATATGAAGCAGCCAAGAGACAGCATTTCAGTTAAACCATTTTGAGCGATCGTGTTAAGAAGATGAATCCATTTGGCTTCACATTGCAAGAGCGCTCTCGCTCTGTCACCACCCCTATTATTCTCAATAATCTGATCTAATATTTTATAACGTAGGGATGAGAGTGTGTGTCCCCTCGCCTTGAAATGCTTGGCAACCGGTTGGTCCACATTCTTACCCTCCAGAGATTGTTTGATGGCGCTGCGGTGCTGCGCCATTCTCTCTTTAAACTGGCATACGGTTTTCCCTATGTAATATAAGCTACAAGGGCATATAATACAGTAAACAACAAATTTACTAGAGCAGGTTAGAACATGTTTAATTTTAATTTTTCTGCCTGTGTGCGGGTGGGTGATGTAGTCACCAGTCTCTAGGTAAGAGCAAGTTGTACAACCAAGGCACCTATAATTGCCTGGTTTTTTAGTCATAAAATGCTCAGATGTTTTTGATGTTCCTGAAATATCTGTGTGGACCACAAAGTCCCTAATATTTCTGCCCCTAGTGTAGCAGGGAAGTAACCTGCTTTTAGATAAATCTGGTAAATCAGGGTCCGACTGAATTACTGGCCAAATTCCCTTAGCAGTAGATATCAGTTTTTGGGTGGCTACGGTGTGTAATTATTAACCCAAATCACTGAGGAATCGATTTTACTCTCCACAGTACTCATCCCAGTATTAAATTTCGGAGTTGCCAGTGCCTTGGATTTAGCAATTCTTAAATCATTGCTATGGTAATGATTAGCAATGATTTAAGAATTGCTAAATCCAAGGCACTGGCAACTCCGAAATTTAATACTGGGATGAGTACTGTGGAGAGTAAAATCGATTCCTCAGTGATTTGGGTTAATAATTACACCGTAGCCACCCAAAAACTGATATCTACTGCTAAGGGAATTTGGCCAGTAATTCAGTCGGACCCTGATTTACCAGATTTATCTAAAAGCAGGTTACTTCCCTGCTACACTAGGGGCAGAAATATTAGGGACTTTGTGGTCCACACAGATATTTCAGGAACATCAAAAACATCTGAGCATTTTATGACTAAAAAACCAGGCAATTATAGGTGCCTTGGTTGTACAACTTGCTCTTACCTAGAGACTGGTGACTACATCACCCACCCGCACACAGGCAGAAAAATTAAAATTAAACATGTTCTAACCTGCTCTAGTAAATTTGTTGTTTACTGTATTATATGCCCTTGTAGCTTATATTACATAGGGAAAACCGTATGCCAGTTTAAAGAGAGAATGGCGCAGCACCGCAGCGCCATCAAACAATCTCTGGAGGGTAAGAATGTGGACCAACCGGTTGCCAAGCATTTCAAGGCGAGGGGACACACACTCTCATCCCTACGTTATAAAATATTAGATCAGATTATTGAGAATAATAGGGGTGGTGACAGAGCGAGAGCGCTCTTGCAATGTGAAGCCAAATGGATTCATCTTCTTAACACGATCGCTCCAAATGGTTTAAATGAAATGCTGTCTCTTGGCTGCTTCATATAAATCACTGCACATTTCTACAACATATGATATTGGTATGTTTATTTTGAATGAAATTCTTGACATTCTGTGCATGTAAACCGCTGTTACTTGTTTTGTGTATAGATCTCCATGACAACAGATTCCATGGTAACGGTATCTCTGTCTCCCGTTCGGCGCCGTCTGACAGTGATGACGTCGGCGGAAGTACGGAGTTTGTCTGCACATGCACGTTTTTTCACTTCACTTGTTTGGTATAAAGGTAAGCTTTGTTTGTTTTTAATGTTGTTACCTGACGAAGGATAATAAATCCGAAACGTTGTACACTGACCAGGGGTCCCCGGTCGTTATTCAAGGAGTCCGTGAGTGCCGCCTGTAACCTTGCCATATAACTATACTACCAGAGGAGGGCACCCGGCATGTTGTTTGGCTGTTTTTCTGGGAGTGCCGGTTGATATACTTTGTTTATATTTATATATATATATATATATATATATCTGTGTGTGTGTGTGTGTGTATGTATATGTATATGTATATATATATATATATATATATATATATATATATACACTCTATGTATAATTGCCATAATGCCTTCCCAATAAAATATATATAGGCAAGGGTTCCCTAGTGAATGACACATCCCGCCTCCCAGATGCAGGGATCAGGCTGAACTCACCGGATTTTTGCAAACAAATCAAATGTATTAAGGAAAAATGCATAGTTGAAACCAGCGTTTCAACGCCGCGCAAGCGTTTTTGTAAAGGTGTTCACAGCATATCACCTTGATAAAAACGCCCTGCGCGGCATTGAAATGTTGGTTTCATCTATGCTTTTTTCTTGAATACATTTCTTTATTTATTTGCAAAAATCCAGTGAGTGCAGCCTTGTTCCTGTATCTGGGAGGGGGGAGGGTATGTGGGGAACCCTGGCATGTGTATACTGTGTGTGTGTATGTATGTATGTATGTATGTGTATGTATGTTATATCTCTGATGCAGTCAAGTCTGGCAAATGGTTGTTACTTTTTAACTGTCAGTTTTCATCTGAAATGTAATAATAATTTTTCTAATTTGTTTCGGATGGCGTCATTTCATACAGGCCCAAGTAAGCTAGCGTGTCCATGGGTGGAACATGCCTGTCTATTTTGGTAAATTGTTGATACCTTGTTTGCATTGTGATCTTGTCGTGTTCACACATCTCATTGATGTGCAGGCAAACTGATTACAGCTTACAACTTAATAAACTTTTCTTAAAAAACTCAGTTTACTATAAGCTATTATACATTTGCAAACATTACCCTGAACATTAGAAAAGAAAAAAAAACAACACAATACTTGTTTGTTCAAGTATTTTAATTTTCCTGGCAGACACAGTCCTCGTTACTATATTAGATGATGCTCCTGCTAGGGCTTAATGTTGTCTCTTGTTTCAGTAGAAAGGTGTTAGGTAGTTGGACAGGTTTCACATGTTTTTATGATAAACTCAGAAAACTACCATGATTATAGTTAAGAAAAGGAAATGGCTAATTAGAGGGATTGTTTCGTTTGTGGTTTGGGTGGAATGTAATGTTAGCCCAGCCAAGCCACATGTTTAACCTTATAAAAGCTTTCTAATGTGTCTTCTAGAAATCTTTCTGCGTCATTGTCTGTAAACTGTAACAGGGATATTACACTGGGGCTGATACTGCGATGGGTGTATCTATGCACCTGAACAAACTATTTTTGCAATGTAAGGGGTGCTATACATTTATTTATTTTTTATATTTTTTTCAAGCAGGGTAAATAGAGGCGGCTTCTTCCATTAGTCCACCAATGCTGGTCAGCTTTATTTTTACACTGCAATATAGATTTGAGTAATGCTGGGAACACACTGGCTGATATATCCGCTGTTTAAGCGAAAGGCCGCTATGGGCGGGCCCGTCGGTGGGTGTGTATCCCCGATATGTCTGAATGACGTTGTTCACAGACATATCGCGTTGCTGTGCAGCACAGCTGATGGCAGGTATATCTGCAAATATATCGGGCCATCTGGCTGTGTGTATGGGCGGTCAGATGACTGCCTGTACACTTGCTGTGAGGGCTGACGTCACAACTGAGTGGGCAAATTCAAATGCTCGCCCAGCTGTATGACGGGGCCGCAGACACATTGAGGGGCCATTCGGTAAGTGTGCATACTTACCTGGATCATCTGTTCAATTGGCGCTGCGCTACGGTGGGTCCACTGACATATCTGTCGGATGTGTACCCAGCCCTCCCTGTCCTAAATCAAATCTGCCCTACCTGCAGGTCAACATGGGTTTTCCAAGGTGCAGTTACTTTTTTTTTCTTCTTCTTTGATCCCAACTTTGAATCCTGCCTGAGTACATTTAACAATATTGTGTGTTCCCAGATTGTACCAGATTGTCAACATGAACGTAGTCCTTCCCCCCCCCCCCCCCCCCCCTAGCAGCTAAGCCTATCAGAGTGACACAGATATGAGGCAAAGGACAAGTGTAAAGTGTGTATTTTCTACTGCCTAACGTGAAGTGTAACTAGTAAAGTGACAATGATAGTATACTTATGTAATGACAACACCCTATATATTTAAGACTTGCGTATACGTTACTATTTACCTATACGGATAGGTAAAAATAGTGATATCAGGCACCGTTGATAAGTCTGTAGAGTCAAAGTTCTTTTCCTCTGTGATTGACCTTATAGAATACAGACACATGATTATATCGCTCAGCATTGCTTCAAAGCTGATATTATCTGTGTTGTGGTCACACAAAGAGGATGATTCAGCAGTTTGGGAAAACCTGAACACTTAGGAGGGATTATTTTATATATTTGCTAATGGAGTCGATTTTGGTTTACATCTGTGAACAACTTCTGTTCTAGCCTTAAAGTCCCATTTTGAAGTCTAAATAATAATAATATCTTTTTATACCACATTTCTCCCAATTGGCGATTCAATTGTTATTTGGGCGCCCACTGCCAGCAATTCAATTGTGCTTCTGTTTGGGCGCAATCACCGCCGGTGCAGACACGTCTGCTCGCAGCCTCCTGAAGTGGCATGCAAAAATGTGCAAAAAGTGTCCCAAGGACTTTTTTTGTGTTGCAGGCAGTATTTTAGTCTGTTTTAGCTGCTTTGCGTGGGTTAACACTGTCCTCCAACGGGTTCCAATTACTTTGGTCGCCCAAAAAAATCGTAGATCGCAGTGAGCAGGGCAGTATGAAATCAAGCTGCCTCAGATGCCTTTGACCATGGTTATGTGTAATTAATCCATTTTTACCTAATTGGCTGTACCTTCCCAAAACGTTACTACTCTCAGTTAATACGATTACGATCTATTACATATTGGTTGGAAGGGACAGATGCAGTCGTCTGTGTGATCATAGTTTCAAATTTGGGAATACCTGTGCATGGGCATTTCTAAATTTGTTTCCATAATTTATGCATTTTTATTATTGCTAAAAATGTTGCGCAGATTGTGTGCGACGATTGCAGTGCGACTTTTGTAGCAGTGTTATACAGATTGTGCATATGCACTTTTTATAGTTGCTTTTAATTTTTTTTACTTTATTCACGTTACATTTAGATGTCTTTGTTTTTGTATGTTGAAAGTCTTAAAGCTTTTGTGAATTTGAGAGTTAAAGCTGCTGTTAGATGACTTTGGATTTCCCCTTTCTCTGATTTGAAGGCCATTGTGGTGTTTCAGAAAGTCCCAGTTAGGCCCATATATTTAGAAACGTTTTATTATACATTTCGTTTGAAGGTAAGGATTTCCCCTTTACACTGCTAATGAAGTTATTGTTTTGAGGCATGTGGTGTTTGAGACCAGGGATTGCAATTTAGCTAAAATCCTTGGAATATGATGAGTCTGAGTGAATTTTTAATGTGCCTAATTGATTTCCACCTAGAAATAAAGAACTGTTTATTTTGGTAAGAGAAGTCATTTTTAAATGTGTCATATAGTTCTAATTATTGAACGTGCAGAAAACTTGCAGGATGTAAATATTAGACTTAAGGGGGGTACTCACGGAGCGATATTCTAAGCAATCTGACTAGATTGCTTAGAATATCAGCATGATCGCTCCGTGTGTAGCCCCCTCAGCGATAGCGATGTGCGGCCCCGCACATCGCTATCGCTGCTGCTAGATTGGCCTGCATGCAGGCCAATCTAGCGGGTCGCTCTCTTCACCCGCTGGGTGAAGTGAGCGGCCCCCCGTCTCCCCCCGCACGCTCAGCACAGATCGCACTGTGCTGAGCGGCGGGAGAGATGTGTGCTGAGCGGTTCGCTCAGCACACATCTCTCCTGCATCGGCCCGTCTATATGGGCCTTTAAGTTAGGTACAGACTACACAATTATTTCGCCAATTTACCAATAATCGGAAGAATGACCAAAGTTATTGTATAGTGTGTACGAACGATCATTTCAGTGTTTCGCCGATTCTGAAAAATCTTGCCCACACACACAAACGATCGATTTTCCGATCTGTTGTCCCAAACAAAAAATCTCTGCTACAATCTCCCTGACATTCTCAATAATCTGCCCATATTTCCTTTGTTTACCTGTCACTATGTTATTCTCCTCGTGGGCAGACATATGCAAATGCAGTGTGATGTGGCAGAAAATTGGTAACTTTATCAAAAGAAATCTTTCAGTGTGTAGCTCAGATATTGATGCCTACAATTTCCAGAAAATTTGTCCGATTGTCGGGCCGACCAAAAATATCTGACAGTGTGTACCTAGCTTTAGATGACTTGTCTCTGGCCAAGGTTTAGCTTCTGTTATTATAACAGTGTTAGGAGCGACTGATCACTGCATGTAATATTGTGCTGACACCACAGTAGAGAATGTAGCATTACGTACTTATGTTTTTGAAACCTCACCGTTATACAGTACATGGTAGCATCATGCAGATAGAATGTTACTTGTTTCTTTCTGTTGACAATACATTTTTAATCTAGTTTATTAGTCCACACATAACCTCATATATTTTGTAATTCTTCACTTTCACAGCCTTCTGACTCGTGGCTTACATTGCTGAGTGACCACATCATATAGGCCATTAATAATCTTTGCAATCTGCTGGACTATTATGCAATAGGTTTCCTTGTGTGTCAATGCCCATTTCCTTATAGACTGTAAGCTTGTGAGCAGGGCCTTCCTGCCTCTGTCTGTCTGTGATTAACTAGTTTTGTTCTATTACTGTTGTCAGTTATAAAGCTCAACAGATTATCCTGCGCTATATAAGAAACTATTAATAGATATTAAATAATAAATTTAGGTTTTGACAAATATATCCAAAATTTAGGGCCAACAATATTGTAATAAACAGGGATTGTACGGCAACCAGTTCTCCTACCAGGGATTGGCAGGCCAGTCCCTACCGTTACTGAAATTACTCTTTTGGATTGGCTGTATTGTCATAATTGTTGTCCAGCCAGGGGCGCTTTAAGAGAGAAGGAGGCCCGTGTGCAGCCTCCTCCGATTGGGCCCCCTCCTCTCTGCCGGCAGCACTGTAGAGTCTGAGCGCACCATTTTCACAGTGATTTAACATTGCTTCTGCCGCCTGTGCGGGACTCTGGACGGTGCGTATTCTAAAAAAATGGGTGCAGCGTGTGCGGTGGGGGCCCCCTCTGGACTCAGGGGCCCGTGTGCACCGCACCCGTGATAAATACGCCAGTGTGTCTGGCAGAGCTTGGAGGCATTTGCAGACATATCCAAGCAATACATGCCTGTTGGAAGAAACAACAGTGAGAGCAAATTTATAGGGTATTACACATGCCGTCGGTGAGGATGTGTTACATTTTCCAGCGGTCAGGTCACAGTCGCCGGAATCCCAATTACCGGAATTCTGGCAAAACAGGACTGTTCCCACTCGTGGGTGTCCACGACACCCATTGAGTGGGAATAGATCCTGTGGCAAATGCACTGAGCCACCGAGCCTGCAGCATACTTGCCAACTTTTGAAAACTAGTTTCAGGGAGATTCTAGTTAATAGTAGAATGTGCACAATGTGCGTGAGCTGTTTTGAAGGGGCGTGTCATGCTCCGCCCAAAGGGTGTGTTTAGGTCCACCTATGGGCATTGCCACTCAGGGTTATGTCCTGGAGCTACAGGTGAAAACTGTAGTACTAAGAGCAGCATGCCGCCACAGCAGGTGCATATATGGGTAGCTCTCTGCATGCAGTGTGTTCTCATTAAGGGTTGTAACTAGCTGATTGTACTACCATTATACAGCTAAGCAATGTACAGAAATAGAACAGTAGTCCAGGTGATTGAATGACCTACCCATATCCCCATTTACCTAGTTTAAGTATTAAAAGGCACAAGGGGCAGATGTCTAGGGTACCAATGCAGGATCAGCAACATTCTCCATAAGGCAGCGTGAAAGCTTCATCTATACCCTACACTGCATCACTGACCCCTCTAAACCCTACACTACCTCACTGACCCCTCTATACCCTACACTACCTCACTGATCCCTCTATACCCTACACTGCATCACTGATCCCTCTATACCCTACACTGCATCACTGACCCCTCTATACCCTACACTGCATCACTGACCCCTCTATACCCTACACTGCATCACTGACCCCTCTATACCCTGTGAATGCCAAATTGCTTTCTCACAAATATTTAAAATGCCCACTCTAATATATACTGCAGACGCCAGGCGCATCTTATTACCATATACGATAAAAGTGCGCTGTTCATCGCAAAAGACTGCATCCCATAAGAGAAAACAATACACCTACACATTATCTGAGTTCCAAAGCTCATTGATGTATATATTTGCTATTAAAAGGATATGGATTCAATATATTACAATGTACAGTATACCTATAGTTACAACTCATACAGTAAGCAGTTAATACATACAGTTACATACAGTTACAGGCCAGCAATACAATACCATTCCCTCAATGCTTATGTCTCTCTCTCTCTCTCTCTCTCTCTCTCTCTCTCTCTCTCTCTCTCTCTCTCTCTCTCTCTCTCTCTCTCTCTGTGTAAAATCATGCTGGGACTCCATCTTACTCTGAGACCAAAAACAGGACCTGACCTCCTGTGTGATCAGCAATGTGTAATCTAGTTTTTGGGGGAGGGAACTTACTCATTCATGATGAGTCACTAGTCTCTTTGTATATGCTAATCAGGTTCAGCCTTGAAGACATCCAAAGGGCTGGCCTTAGCTTCATGTCCACTACCTGTTTGGAATATCTATTGTTCTAATAAAAAGTGATTTTAGCTTTTATACATTTAATCATAATTATTTGTTTCAATGTCCTACAACTTAATAACAAGTATCAAATGAATCTACACATTAATCTGGTTGCTTTAATAGTAAATATGACAGGTCTAGCTTCGTTCAAATAATACACATACATGACATTACTTCATTATATAATTTTAAATCATCATGATGTCTGGCACTTGATATTATTATAATTATGTACTGTATGAAATAAGTGTCGAATCCATCTCTGTGGCATGTCCGTGTAAATGCGTGTGTTACCATATATTGCTTTGCTCGCTGCGCGTATTTGCAAGTATAGCGACTTATAATGTGTGTAGTTTGTATGTTCTTTTTATGTAATATTTTTGACTTCGACAACCCTACACTGCATCACTGAATCCTCTATACCCTACACTGCATCGTTGAATCCTCTATACCCTACACTGCATCACTGACCCCTTTATAGCTAACACTGCGTCACTGACCCCTCTATACCCTACACTGCGTCACTGACCCCTCTATACCCTACACTGCATCACTGAATCCTCTATACCCTACACTGCATCACTGACCCCTCTATACCCTACACTGCATCACTGACCCCTCTATACCCTACACTGCATCACTGACCCCTTTATACCCTACACTGCATCACTGACCCCTCTATACCCTACACTGCATCACTGAATCCTCTATACCCTACACTGCATCACTAAATACTCTATACCCTACACTGCATCACTGACCCCTCTATACCCTACACTGCATCACTGAATCCTCTATACCCTACACTGCATCACTGAATCCTCTATACCCTACACTACATCACTGACCCCTCTATACCCTACACTGCGCCACTGACTCCTCTATACTCTACACTACATCACTGACCCCTCTATACTCTACACTACATCACTGACCCCTCTATATTCTACACTACACTTTAAAAAAAAATCACTATACCACCTCTCCACACTACCTCAGAGAGAATGAAACATTGGGACAAAGGGAAAACTGCGCAACAGACACACCATAGAGAAAGGGAGGATAAAAAGAAACCCTTGTGACACTCCTGCTCTCCCATGTTATTCCTGCTCTGCCTCCTGTCACTCCAGCTCCTCCAGCTTCCCCAAGAGTAACTTCAGTTTCCCCTATGTGTCACTCCAGCTCTGTCTGTGTCATTCTAAATCCCCCCCCCATAATTCCAGCTTCCCCCATTTCACTTCACTCTTCCCACTCATTCCAGCAGCTCCCCCCTTCTGTGTCACTCCAGTTTCCCCCATGTCACTTCACTCTTCCCACTCATTCCAGCAGCTCCCCCCTTCTGTGTCACTCCAGTTTCCCCCATGTCACTTCACTCTTCCCACTCATTCCAGCAGCTCCCCCCTTCTGTGTCACTCCAGTTTCCCCCATGTCACTTCACTCTTCCCACTCATTCCAGCAGCTCCCCCCTTCTGTGTCACTCCAGCTTTCCCCATGTCACTTCACTCTTCCCACTCATTCCAGCAGCTCCCCCCTTCTGTGTCACTCCAGTTTCCCCCATGTCACTTCACTCTTCCCACTCATTCCAGCAGCTCCCCCCTTCTGTGTCACTCCAGTTTCCCCCATGTCACTTCACTCTTCCCACTCATTCCAGCAGCTCCCCCCTTCTGTGTCACTCCAGCTTTCCTCACGTCACCCTAGATCCCCCATATCCCTGCTGACACTTCAATCCCCCCCCCCTCCCCCATGTCTCCAGCTCTTCCCTGTGTCACTCAGGTTCTACCCTGTGTGACTCTGGGTCGTGTCTGCTCTCCGTACTCCCAACTGCTGATTTCCGTCTGCCTGGTCTCTCTCCTCCTGTCAGCTCAGGTGACCTTCAGTTTCACCCAGCGGAGTGTCAGTGCCGCTCTCTATAAGCGGCGCTGAGCCGATGACTGCCTTACTCACCCATGCTCTGTTATGTACAGCCCCGACGTACCCTCTGTGCTTTCTTTGCACCTGATCAAATGGGCACATGTACACGGGTTTGGGGAGGGTGGCGGCAGCTCAGGAGTCATCACCAAGCAGTTGCGAACCAGCCCAGGCCAGCACGGTGAATACGCTCCCGGCAGGAGGAGGGGAGGCGGGGCGGGCTAGGGGTGGTACGGACCAGAAAGGGCTGCAGCATCATGGTCAGAAGTAAGGCAGAACGTTGCTATTGAAACTGAGGTCAGCCTGCCCATTGAGCAGCCTCTTTATTTTGCTCAAGCTCTGATCGGAGTCCTCCGGGCTTGCGCATGCGCAGTCCGGTTTTCTAGCGGCGCTGAGTAAATCCGGTAGATTTATTATACTTTGCGGGGCAACGTGAGATTGGTCATCAAACCGGGAGCCTCCCGCAGGATGCGGGAGGGTTGGCAAGTATGGCCTGCAGCATGGTGAGTGCAGCGAGCCCACAAGTGGACTCTGCGCTCGCCCCACAGCCGGCATTCTGGCAGGCGGGATGCCACTGTCGGGATATGGAAAGCTGGCATCCCGCCTGCCGGTAAATCATACTGAATTCTGTCGGTGCTGCTGCTGCTTCCTGTAGGCCTGTATTGCTGCATGCATTGCAGCAATACAGGCCGCAGGCCTTTTTTAACTGCAGGCCTTTTTTTTTAAAGTGCATTAGTTTTATTGCAGGTAAATTACTGTTTTTGTATTGCTCCTGGGACCTTTACGTATTCTAACCTAATATACACACACAGATCTATAAACCTATTATGCAAAAACAATATAATAATTGATTGGTGATGCATTATATTTGCTATGTTTTTTTTTTTAGGTTAAGATTTTACTGTTAGATTATTGCTTTTTGTGCACTAATGTGCAGTTTTGTATTTATTGCATACAGTATAATGATGTGTGTGTGGTTATCTCTGTGTTATTCTGTGTTACAGTGCCCAGTGCTACTTGCAGGATGTTAAACACTCTTCCTTTTTGCAGTTGGTGTATTATCTGAGATGTTGGAAGAGATTGACTGTTTACAATTTTAGTTTGCTTTTGTTTTTAGCATTTCCCTTTTTGCGTGTGTATGGACTATTTTCTTTATTTTGGGGTACAACAAAGTTATTGCAGTTCTATTGCTTGTTAAGGGTAGGGGGGGGGGGGGGGGCACAGCAATTAAAGCCTGCTGAAAGTTTAAGAATTCTGTGCCCCACACAAATGAAAATAAACGCATCCCTTAGCAACTTTTAAGGTTTGTTGTATTCTCCTTAATATTACAATAAAACACTGCTCTGTCTAATCTCATTTATTTTTTAAATAAATAGCCAGAGCAAAGGAATGCCAAGACTAATAACAGACTTACCAGTCTCTTTAGCTTCATGCGTGCACTGAAACGCACCTTTTCTTTAAAATCTCCTCTTAAAACTCCTTTCACCTCTCATCCCTGACCTGCCTCTCTTCCTAATTCACCATTCGGCTGCTCTTCTCCCTCTCCCTATGAAAGCTATCACAGGCAGGGTCCTCTTACCACTTGTTTTTCCTTAGCCCTTCTCCATCTATCCATGTCTCCTGTGCTCCTGTCTTGTGTGTACAGCGACGGATACTGTATACTCATCCTTACCTCGTGTACAGGCTCACTGACATCAGAAATGCCTCTGCTTACTGTGAGTTACCGCCACTTGCCCTACAAGATAGTACGATCCCTACCCTGCCCCTGTGTCCTTGCCCTACCTAGTCCGTCATATTATTGCTTTTTGTTGTTCCTAGGTACAGTATGTACTTTTTCACAGGATTGTACTTATTTGTCATATTACTCTCATAGTTGCCTACCCTCCCTCATTCTGCAGGAGACTCCCTGAAATAGCAGCAATCTCCCTCACTCCCTGAATAGTCCAGCAATCTCCCTCATTGTACCTTACCCCCATTATGTAGCTGTTACTGTACATTCTTGAGGGGAACAATAAATCGGAGATATATCCATTCAAATGGGATCATCAGTGCCATTTCCCTGTATTGATTATAAGGCACAATGATCCCTATGGCTACATGCATTTTAAATAAGGTTTTTCATGGCCACTTACAGTATATGTGTATACAGTATACTAACTGTGGGGCTCATTTACGTTTGGATGTACGCAATTTTCATGACACGCCTCTCAGATGTAGCAGTACACGTCCGCGCTGATAGGTGTTAATTTCACAATCTCCCTGAAATGTTTTTTTTCAAAAGTAGGCAAGTATGGTTACTCTGTTACTATGTATATTCTTTGTACAATGCTGGAGAAACTTTTATGGTGCCTTAAAAAAATTATAATAATGATAATCCCTGTGTCTCTAATGTGTTTAGCATACTAGGCACATAAAAGCTTTGTACTTCCTGAGGATTTGCACCATGTGCCTGCAGATTTACATGCTTGCAAATGAGCATTACTGCCCATGATGTGGGAGGGAAGAATTTTTTTGTTTTTCCCCCCCAAATGCTCCGTTTCAGTTACAGTGTTGACAGTTCATAGACCCGTGCAGTGGGTTAGTCTGGGTACACACTAGAATCATGGTCTACCGGACAACCGATGTAAAGATACATTGTTTGCTCGTACACACTGAACGATATAGGGGGTCATTCCGACCCGTTCGCACACAGCGTTTTTTCGCGGCGGCCGCTGTGCGGGTGCGTGACGTTGCCCGCCGACCCCTGTCGCGGCTACCGACGGAAGCAACCGCTAAGAAGATTGACAGGAAGGAGGCGCGGATGGGCGGATCCGGACTGTTGGAGACCGTTTTCGGGGAGTGGTGAGTAAAACGCAGGCGTGTCCAGGACAACGGAGGGCGGAGGTGTGACATCATAGCCGGGCCCATCATCGCTGGATCCATCGCACAGGGTAAGTATGTCCAGCCCTGTGTGTGTAACCACCCGTTGTTTGCAAGGTGCAAAACAACTGCTGTTCACAACAGAAACTATTCTAGTCCTACCATGTGACTTTTCCAACAGAGCGCATAGGTTTATATGCTGTAGTTTGTTCAGGCTGTGGCTAGCTTAGCAGAGCATTGTATAAATTAGATTTTAATTAGCAGAGAAGTCATGTTTTAAAGGATAATTTGTAAGATGACCTGACTTTTGTACCAGCTCTGGTCACTTTATAAAGTAAGCTGTGTACAGTACAATATGTATAGCTATATACCCCCTAGGAGTTCTGTGGGGCTTAGTGCTGTTATAAAACAACTTACATTAGGGGCTGGGTTATTACAGTATGCAAGTTTTTATAATGACCACTGTACTGATGATATCCAAACTCACCTGGGTCAATTCAGTTTGGTGTGACTTACTTGCTGCTGCGAGTAAGTGCAGCTATATGCAGTGTCGGACTGGGGCATGAACGGCCCACCAGGGAAATGCAATCACAGGGGCCCACTAAGGGGCATTGCCATATGCTGGAAGGGGTGTGACCACATGACCAGAGAGGAGTGGCCAGCCATTATAGGCGCCACCTAGCAAATTATATAAAGAAAAAAATCTCTACCTTGCTGCCCATTTCAGGCTGTTGTGTATGTGCCTGGGTTATACCTGGAGAGAACAGTAGTATATGCACCTGGGTTACTCCGGGAAAGAACAGTAGTATACGTGCCTGGGTTATGCTTGGAAAGAACAGTAGTATATGTGCCTGGGTTATACCAGGGTAGGACAGTAGTATATGCGCCTGGGTTACACCAGGAGAGAACAGTAGTATATGTGCCTGGCAGGGCTGGATTAAGACTAGTGGGGGCCCCGGGCAACAAAGGTGTGGGGGTCCCCACCAATAAAATTGACTGCACGCTGCTTCTGTCAATACGATGCCCCTTAGCGGAGTAGGAGAGAGTAAGTGGAGTGAGAGACAAAAAGGGTGTCGGGGAGAGAGAGAAAGAGAGGGGGAATTGAGGGAGACAGAGAGGGAGAAGAATGAGAAGGGGGGGGTCAGGGGGGGAGAGAGAGGGTGTTGGAGAGAGAGAGGGGTGTCAGGGAAATAGTGTGAATGAGGGAATGAGAGAGTGTGTCAGGGAGAGAGTGAGAGATAGAGATGGTGTCGAGAGAGAGAGGAACAAGAGAGAAAGAAAGAGAATCAGTGAGAGAGTGAGGGGGAAGCAAGAGAGAGGGACAGAGAGAGAGTCTGGAAGAGAGGAGCAAGAGAGACAGAGGGTGTCAGGAAAAGAGAGCGAGAAAAGGAGGTAGTCAAGGAAGGAAACAGAGAGGGGGAGCAAGAGAGAGAGGTAGATAGCTAGAGAGAGAGGAGGCAAGATAGGACCAAGAGCGAAAGAGAGGGTGTCATGGATGGAGAGAGACGGGAGCAAGAGAGTGTGAAGGAGGAAGAGATAGAGTGAGAGGGAGGAACGAGAGACAGAGATAGACAAAGAGTGGAGCAAGAGAAAGTAAGGAAGGGGGAGTGAGCAGGAGAGAGAGGGGGCTGTCAGTGAGAGAGAGTGTGAGGGGAACAAGGGAGAGAGGGTGTCAGGGGGGAGACAGAGTGAGAGGGGGGAGCGAGAGAAAGAGGGGAGCAAGAAAAAGTCAGGAAAACAGAGAGGGAAGAGAGGATGGGAGAGAGAAGGGAGCAGGAGAGAGAGCAAGAGGGTGTCAGGGAGAGAGAGGGGGGTTGTTAGGGAGGGAGAGAGACAGAGAGGGGAGCAAGGGAGAGAGACAGAGTGAGAGGGGGGGAACAAGATACAGGGAGAGAGAGGGCAGCAAGAGAGAGAGGAAGAGAAAGAGGGTGTCAGGGAGTGAGAGAGAGGGGAGCAAGCAAGTGAAAGAGAGAGGGAGGCAGAAATAGAGCAGGATAAACTGCCTGTTCCGTTCAGCTGCAGCAGCATCAGGTCACTAATGGGGGCGGGCACTTCACTGTTAGGCTGCGCCCCCTTCCCCATACATCCGCGAATTGCAGCATTATGTCCGTGAGGGGACGGGGCTTACAACAAAGTTGTCTCCGTCTCAAAAAACAAACGTGCTGCCGGGACTCGCTCTGAGCCGACTAGGCAGGGTGCAGGGGGCTGAGCAGGGCAGTGTTAACGGCCGCCCCGTCCCCCCCACCTATAATCGGACTCTAGTGCCTGGGTTACACCTGGAGAGAACAGTAGTATACGTGCCTGGGTTAATCCAGGAGAGAACAGTAGATACAAATAATGACCCCAGTAGAGTGCCAGATACACATAATGATGCCAGTAGTGCCAGATACACAGATGCCCCCAGTAGTGCCGTGCCAGATACATGGATGCCCCCAGTAGTGCCAGATACACAGATAATGCCCCCACAGTGCTGCTTATCGCCGCCGCTCCTGTATCTGAGGCCTCTGACTCTGCCTCACACAGTCACCGCTCTTCCGCCTGCTGCTTCATCTGAGGGCTGGGGGCCTCTCCTCCCATCAGTCCGATCCTGTGTCACCGCCGCCGCCCGGGATCACCTACTCCCATGGCTGGTGTGGAGAGTGCAGTGCGCAGCGCACCTCTCCTCCCTCCGTCTGACTCTTGTAAGCCCTGCCCTCACACAAAAGAGGGCGTGACTAATACTCGGCAGGGCTTACTGGTGAGTTCATCGGCTCCCCGGTGGCCCAGTCCGAGACTGGCTATATGCCACATTTACAGTACATCCAGACTCACAGATTTTTGATTGCAGCCTGAGTTGCTGTGCCTTTGGTAGCATTTACACGATGCTCACCATGGCAACTTGTCCTCCCTTATATCGAATTGAATTGACCGCACTGATTTTTGAACAGATTATTTAAAGGAATATCTTTCTGTAGTGTATTTATCCTTCCACAAGAAAGGTTTAGAAAGTGTAGAAATAATAAACCTATGTATTTTCCAACTCCTTGATATATTTGCTGATTACACAGTCTCTAATGACTAAAGGCTAAAGTCCCATAGCAGTATATTCTTATAGTAACTGTTCTATTCAGGCAGTATTCTTTATTTATATCGGCAAGCTGCTTTACAACATGCTATGCAGAGGCCTTGCTCTAGGATCGTCATCCATGTCTAGCATTCCAAGGTCATCGGTGGGAACAACCTTGCTTTATGCAATACATCTTATTTCCTTGAAATTGAAGTTTATTTTCATAACACTGTTGTTGATCCTGTCTGACTGACAAATGGTGATGTGGAATGAAGTCTTTCTGTTTACAGTATTTGCATGTTCAAGTAAGGAACACTGGTAAAACTATATAACCGAAAAGAGTGCATTTTTTTTTTTTCTACACGATTATGTTTGTTTAGATGGGTGATTTATATTTCTGTATGCTTGGAGTTTGTTTTTCTGATATAATTTTTTTTTTTATCTCTCAGTGCATAGTTCCATGTTTAATGGAAGGGAGGAAGGATTTGTAGCTCATAGTTTAGCACATGCAATGGTGCCTAGCACGTGAGTTTAATGTAAGATTGCAGTGAGGATACATCATTATTATTATTTCTCTTTTTATTGCTATCAACAGTGTTTATTGGGGATTTTTGTGTTTTTGTCCTAGTAGGGGGCCCAGCTCCAAATTTTATATTATACAACTATCCAAACATGGCTCTGAATTTTTCAAAGAAATTTCTATTTGGAGTGCTGGTGAACTCCAGGAATTGGATAGGTAACACTGTTTGAGTAATCTCATATCAGTTGTATATCCTTGGATCAGAAATTATTTACCTTGGGCCATTTCCATGAAATGCTTTCCTTTAAGGAAAGTTTATCTCCAACAATGTTTTGTAGTACCTGGGAGCATAAGTATAGTAGCCTACTGATTACACAGCTCCCCCCAAAAAAATATTGTTTAGTTGCCAAAGATATTTGTATGACTTTAGAGAATTTTGGAGTTGCTGAATTAAAAAATGAAAAGTAGTTTTTCCATTTGGCTCTAGAACTTGAGATAATGGATACCCTCACGTAATAGAGAACTTAGCCATAGCACATGCATATTGGAATCTCCCGGAAGATTCTAGGAGAGACACACAAATATTCTGGGTGTTTACTCTGTGATAATTCTAGAATATTCCCCTTCCATGTATAAATGATTGTCCTTTGTCAGTTGAGTGGTTCGCTTTGTCCATTGTATTTTTCTTGTTTGGTTTGTGATACACGGACGACAATCTATCAAAACCGATGTCGTATTCGGAATTGGCACCACAAAGTTACATCAAAATCTCTCTAATATGATTGTCAATAAAATGAGTGTTGATGAGTGTTATTCACAGTGGGATAATTATTTGTAGGCATTATCTACAATTCAAACACAAACTGAATTCTTTGTTGCCCTTTTCCAAATACCAGACCACTCAACAGGATCTAACACTTCACCCAAACTTCCTTTTTAGCATGTATCTATTGTCTGAGAATCCCAGGTCTTATAGAGGTGGTAGAATATGGATACGAGAGCTTTTCAGGAAGTGTTTTTTTGTCCATAAAGGGACTGATCCGGAGATAGAATGTTATTGCTTCCAGACAAAAATGCATTCACTTAAAAAACATAATTGCATGCATAAGAAGTTGCAAAAATCAGAAGATGTGTGCAGCTCTGCACCTGCAGCACGTGCCCGGCTAACTATAGGCATGCAAAATATACACCTAAGTCCATGTTTCAAAAACCATTCTTTAATAACGAAATACATTTGCTATCAGCTGGTACAATTCACCTCGGATATGAATATATAAATATAAATAAAATGTACCATTATGCTCATAATGTTATTTGCACTAACCATACAATAAAAGCACCCAGCAGTGGTGACAGGTGTGGAACGCCTGTAGACAATGGAGGCGCCTGACTCCGGGTGCTAAGCCCTGATGGGGCTCCTCCCATCAGGGCTTAGCCCATAGCCCATTTTACAATCCAGATTCCCCATCCTCCGCCAGATGAGAGCCTCTTCACATGGTACATACTGTATACACACACACACATTTTATATATATATATATATATATATATATATATATATATATATATATAAAATATATATATATAGAGAGAGAGAGCATCTCTATCTACTATCTATATATGTCTTAGTTCCGTAGGCTTGGTACTCCCAGTCTATAAGATTAACATACTGCATGCCCTTGCAGTGATCAAATAGCATCCAGGTGTGAAGCTGTGGTGGCCATTAAACACAGGCACGGAACTGCAGAGTCTTGACAAATATAACAAATTTACTTCCACATTTTGAGGCTAAAAACACCTCGTCATCCAGATGGAATAAACAGAAATGTGTGAAAAACTTGCCTTAAATCCCCACACCAAATCGTGATCAAGCCGAGCTGCTGGTGGATCCACTTGACCACTTGGTGAGTGGTGGCTCCTAGTGACATCATCGCTCATTCCCTCAAGGGTTACTGTGCCATCCGGAGATGCTCCCCCCCATGCGGCAACAGCTGTTTGTGTGTGTGTGTGTGTGTGTGTGTGTGTGTGTGTGTGTATGTGTATATATATGTGTGTGTGTATTTTTTGGGATGGGTTCCCCAAAGTCAAAGTTGCCTCCAGGTGACTGGGTTGAACTTTGCCACTTAGTGGTGAATCCATAATTGGTCAATCAGAAGCAGTTAGCTAGGCTGGCATCGTTGTGTGTGTATGCGTCAGCCCTCATGCACCCCAAATTATATGGTTTTGACAGTCATATACAGTATGTATCTTTGTGTCGGTCTGTTTCTATTCACAATTACAGTATGTGAACATACTTCCTGTGTTCTACCTATGTTAGAAAGCATCTTCCCTCCCCTATCTCACAAGTATGTATGGGTGCCCAATCAGTAGTTATTAATCATACAGTAGATGGCAATGGCGAGTGGTTGCACCATTGGTGGGAGGCAACTGATTGTACACATCAGTGGCTGATTCCCGATGGTGACTGCCGGCCTAACTGTGTGCATGTGCGGGGCGCCATCTGCGTATAGCCTAACCATTGGTGGTTATTGCGGTTGGTGGGAAAAAAATTAGTCAAATTGTCTAAAACTAGGTACACACTATACAATTATTGAGCCAATTTTATTCGGGTGATTGGCCTGTTTTTTTGTTGTTGTAGTGTATAGTGAACGTTCATATCAAATGCAGATAACACAGACAAGAATTTGTGAGAAATGCTCTGTGTCACTAATCAAATCGGCCTGCCCTGCCAGAAGATATTCTCCTTGTGGGTGGACATATGCAGATTCAGTTTGGTGTGACAGAAAATCAGTAACTTTTAATGTTTTGGTTTTTACGTTTTATTAGTCTCTAGCTCTGATATTGGGAACTTACACTGACAGAAAAATTGGCTGTTTGTTTGTCCGATCGAAAACTAGTGTACCTAGCTTAATCTGGAGGATCTGATAATGTTTTTACTTGAAGAGCTCTAGGCATCTGTGCGACACTGCTGTCCCTTTGCATTAATTCCTGGGCTTTTTGGAGTAGTTTTTACATTTAAGACAGACTCTTCCAGGGGAATCTGACATTGGCCCTCATTCCTAGTTGATCGCTCGCTAGCTACGTTTAGCAGCCGTGCAAACGCATAGTCGCCGCCTACAGGGGAGTGTATTTTCACTTTGCAGGAGTGTGAACACCTGTGCAGCAGAGCGGCTGCAAACACATTTTGTGCAAAACAAGACCAGCCCTGTGGTTACTTATTCTGTGCGATGATTGCTGCGACGAAGGAGCCAGTATTGATGTCAGATACCCGCCCAGAAAACGCCTGCATTTTTCCAAATACTCCCAGAAAACGGTCAGTTGCCACCCAGAAACTCCCACTTCATGTCAATATCCTTGCGATCGGCTGTGCGACTGAAAGCGTCGCTAGAACCTGTGCAAAACCACGATGCTCTTTGTATCCGTATGCCGCTCATGCGCATTGCGGTGCATGCGCCGTTTCAATTTTTTTTTTTAAATGATCGCTACGCAGCGAACAATGGCAGCTAGCGATCAACTCGGAATGAGGGCCATTGTGCATAGTGCCAGTTTCCAATGCTGGGCAGAGACTGAAGGAGAGGGATCAGAAGATTTTTCTCCTGCAAGTAAGCCTTTTATAGGCTAAAAGTGGTTTACACTATCTTAGGATGTTGTAAACTAACAGTGGCCCTTAGGTATCAGATAGCAGTTCGCATTGATATCAATGGGCACTGCGATCTGAAACACTAATCAGCCTCCCGCAGTAGATTTCTGTAAAGTCTCCTGCATTTGGCCATTATTGCATACAGTCAGTGTCGGACTGGGGCATGAAGGGCCCACCGGGGGAATGCAGTGGTAGGGGCCTATGCTTAGAAGCTTGGCTAACTATTAGCGAATGCATAATCTGGACCCCTTGATAAATAGGTATAGTAAATACTGTTAATTCATGCATGATAATGTACCAGATTAATAACAGCAATGCACTGTATTAAATACACCATAGTCCTGTGCATTATACTATAACATAAGTATAATTATCCTGATCCATAGAGGAAGGGGTTGGCCCATAGGCAGTAGGGCCCACCGGGGGTTCCCCTCCCCCTGTATCCCTGTGGGCCAGTCCAACCCGACATACAGTAGCAACAATTTATAATATTAGCAGAAACTGCAGTGTCTACATAATTTTGTGGGGGATAAAAAGCTTGATAAATAGGCCCCCAGTCTGGTTAGTAATTCTGAAATGGTCTGGATGAAAACCTCTTTAGCGTATGTGGCATAGCTGACAAATATCTTACGTTGAAATGATTACATTAATTATTGTTATTATTAGTATACTTAAACGCACTAATATATATATATATATATATATATCTATCTCTATCTCTCTTTCATCTTGTGCCAAGTTGTGAAACTGATAGGAATTACTGTACATGATCTCATCAAGCTATTGATAACTCCTGTCTGCAGTTCTTTCTTTCTTTTGAGTTGAACTTTGTGAGCTTCCTTTACTGTTGTATTTGTATCAATGAATAGTCTTTAATGTCTTGATGATAAGTGGAAGGGGTTTACTTCCTTGTTTTACATTACCAATTTGCTGCATTACAGCACTGAAGCGTGTATTCCTATCTCTTGCAGTACACTTTTTTCCTTTTTTCTTTTTTAAATGACATGTTCATACAAAGTGGTGTATTATATTTCACTGTGTGGGTGAAATTGCATTGACAAATCCTGACATGTTTAGCAATTTTGTTTAAACGGCTTATCGCTTGAGATGCGTTTAGCTTTGCTTCAGAAAAGTAGAGCTCTCACAGCAATAGTCTCGGTAAGGACTAGTTTAATCTTACCTTTCTAGCCTTGCTTTTGTTAGCAAATATGACTGAACCAATTTTCAGGCAGTGGATCCCTGCCAATTTATCTTGCACTCTTGTTTTGGTGTCGGGGCCAAAGTGAGTTATCCAAGGTTACCAGGAGCAGACACTGAAATGTAAATGGTGTTGGTATCATTTAACATGCTTAAACACTGAGCTACACAGTACTCTCTCTTAAGGGCCCTACTCACTGGCCGACCCACCGCCGAGCTGCCCGACGGCGGATACGGCCGACGAGCGACCCGGCGGCGGGGGGGCAGTGACGGGGGGGGTGAAGTTTCTTCACTCCCCCCGTCACGCGGCTGCATTGAAGTGCAGGCAAATATGGACGAGATCGTCCATATTGGCCTGCATGCACAGCCGACGGGAGACCAGCGATGAACGAGCGCGGGGACGCGCATCGTTCATCGCAGGAGTCTCCACACTGAAAGATATGAACGAGATCGTTCATATCTTTCAAAAAATCGGCCAGTGTGTAGGGCC